>NC_133479.1:19988593-20007950 GCF_025370935.1 Choristoneura fumiferana | reverse complement strand
TTAATTGGAAGAGATCGCTCTTTAACTTTAAGGCCACCTCTATTGTTTACCTCTACTTTCAATCTTCTTTAGTACCTATGTTACGTGTATCGATATATGTATGTGTATTGGAAGTCGATAAGTGGTGAGAAGTCACTATGGCAGAACAAAAAACGTCATGAAAATTCCGCTCTCTGCACATAAGCACGCAACATCGGCATAGTAGCGCTGTGTGCTTCCCAACGTCAACATTCTCTGGTGAAAGTCGTAAAACATCAATAGCTTGAGCGGGGCAAACGTCAAAGCTCCGCAGTCGAGAGCTAATTCCGCTCAAAGCGGTAATTAGCGCCATCTAGCGACGTATTGTTACATGATTTCGCTACTGACATCAAAGGCCTACTTGTACTGAGACTTTCAGAGTTTGAGGACCATTGGCGCTCGAGAGTAGTACTGTGGAGATTGATTGAGGACGAGATAAATAAAATTATAATTTGGAAGCATCCGCAACAATTATTCTGCACTAGCTGTTGCCCGCAACTCCGTCCGCGTATCGTGTATCGCTGTCCCGCGGCAATCATGCAATTTTCCTGGGATAAAAACTATCCTATGTCCTGCCCCGGGACTCAGACTCTAAATCGGTTCAGCAGTTTAGACGTGATAAGGTTTCGCATTTATAATATTCAGTTTCTGGTCTGTGACCATATCATATCCATATTATGGGGATGAACTTGAAACCTAGTTGACCGATATTTAAAATTCTTTCACCTATAGAATGCTATGTTATCAGCGAGTAACTCAAGCAACTCAACTTCATTCCGGGGAACGCGTAAAGTTCCCACGGGATGCAGAAAAGTTCCAAACAACGGCAATTTATATATTTATATTTTCCCCACATAAATTAGACCTGTAGCGCCATCTCTCGACACTACGCGACAACTGCAAAACAATAATGTAGCGACGAGAATACAATTGCGACTCTATCAAAAAACACTTTATTTTAGCTCTGAAAATTAGTTAGATTATTATTATTAGATTTATAGAAGTTTAAAAACAATTAACTCAATTGAATTGACAAATAAGTGATGTCATAACTACAGTACAAAATCTATGGGAGAGCCGTGTTCTGACAGCTCATAAAATATTGACTTATAAATATAACCCTGCTTTGGGCAGTCATAATGGCTTTTCAAGAAAAACTTTTTCCATTCTGTTTTCTAATCACAAAAGTATAATTTAAAAAAAATATATAACAAAAAATTTAACCGACTACAAAAAAGCACGAGCCAGCAGGAGTGGACCTATAGTCGCCTACCTCATCTACGCACTACATATTGGGCTTCAATCACTCCTGCTGGTTCGTGCTGAGCACCGACTTCAGACTGGTAGAAAATTATTTTCATGGTTTTTTTGTAGTCGGTTAAATTTTTTGTTATAACTTCATTTTACGCTTTTTAGTGCAAATGATTATCTTAGATTTAAGATGCAATAGTTTAATGTCAACTGCTCGTCACCTTTTACAAAAGATTGCTTTTCCGATGCAGAGACTTTCATTTTTGAAGAGTCCTGGTGCTTCACCACCCATTCCATTTCACCATATTCATTACGAGGAGCATAAATTGCTTAGAAACTATTGTGGGTGAGCTCCAAATAGAGAGATCTCTCTCCAGGCAGGTGTTATGCCTGGGGACCGAAGTCCGAAGGAAGAGCGACGGACTTGTATATATGCGACCGCGTTGAGAAACTTCGATAGCGCGTTGTAGAACATGGTCGGAGTCTCTATTGTTGTTCACTAGATGGCGCTAGGAGTCGCTACATCAGCCCCCTTTTTAGACCGGAGGTCGGTGTGGAGTGCGGTGCAGTCTGTGCGTCATGTGGGCGCTTGCAGGAGCAGTTGCTTGAGTGTGTTGCTCGGAGCCTTGTTGGCGAGCGTTGAGTTGAGTTGCGTTGAGCTGCGTAGCTGTGGTGAGCCGTGTTGAGCTGCGTGGAGTGAGCTGCGGTGAGCTGCGTTGAGTTGGGGTTGTCACACTGTAGACACCAGGCATATGTAGGTACATGCTAGTGGTGCACGGTGTGGTTAGTCTGGCCTGCTGTGAGACTACGTCTTCGTCTTGGATGTCTTCGAAGGCTGCGTTTTGTGTCCATTGTCGGGGTCACCAATGTGGGGTGAGCTCCAATAGAGAGATCTCTCTCCAGGCAGGTGTTATGCCTGGGGACCGAAGTCCGAAGGAAGAGCGACGGAACTTGTATATATGCGACCGCGTTGAGAAACTTCGATAGCGCGGTGTAGAACATGGTCGGAGTTTCTATTGTTGTTCACTAGATGGCGCAAGGAGTCGCTACACTATGTTAAAGTAATTGAAATTCAACCCGTGAAATACTTGTTATTGAGTAGTAACTCCGATGGTCAACTGTGGTCTTCATAATCAGTTCCACTTCACGAAATGATGATTTTCAAAAGCAAATGCACCAGTTACTACTAAATATATCAAAATTACCATAGGCGTCCCTACAACATTTGAAGAGTTCTCTCGATTTCCTTAGGATCCAATCATCAGATCCTGATTTGGTGCTTATGGGACCTAATTGAAAGCATTCCTAGACGAACGCAAAAAAAAATTTCAATCGGTTCATAAATGACGGAGTTCTGAAATAACAAAAATAAAATAAAAAATATAACCTCCTTAAGTCGGTTAAAACAAAACCCTTCTTCGGGTAGCTGGGTAAAAAGTCTATTGATTTAATAATTATTAACAAAAAATACTTACCTTCCCAACTTTCACGAAGACAAATAATACCGACACATTGCTTCCTCCAAAACGTTAACTGAATTCGCCAATATTTTCATAGGGTGGCCGTCCACTGAGCGTTTTCTTTTTGCCTCCCAGGCAAGGCAATAGTTATAAGTGGGCAGTCGATGCCTCGCAATCAGAAGCGGCGCGGCAGATCAAAGCATGCTTCTAATGGCTTTTAAGGAGGGGCGATAGGGGGCGAAGGGGGCAACCCTACACTGCGAACTTTCAAGTTATACATTGGCGGTTTAATTTGGACACGCTTGGGGCTGTGTGTGGTAAGAAGAGCGATGGATGTGGAATCCTAGTGCATGCTGAAGTGGTTAGGGTTGCATGCATGAGTTTTTGTCTCATCACTTGTTTTCTAATGAAAGCCACTCGAGCTGATGTTTGAGGCGCGGTCGTTTGGCAATTTCTGGCGGAATATGTATGATGTTTGCTGTGGATTTTCCAAGCGCTCGCTCGATTTTTGGCTGGTTAGTAAAGTTGACAAATTGGGGAAGTTCTTGATTAGATCGAAAAGAGCTGTGTTCATTTGACCGGTGTTTCAACAGGAGGTTCAAGGGAATCGCAATGCATTTTTGAGTGCTGGCAATTAATGAACAAGCACCTTTGACTTTTCGAAATAACTTCAAAAATAGGAGGTTTTTGGTGGAGGAAAACATCGTGCGATCCGCACTGGTCCCACGTGGAAACTAAAGGGTTTGTGCCTAGTTGTGGGACGTGTATAGACCGGAGATGAATAAGAGTATGGTTAAAACTAAAATGGGACGACAGAGTTGCAGTTTAACGGCATCTCTGTCTTCCCAGGGTATCCCTAGTTAAGTCTGCCTTGAGTCATAAGGGCTTATATTTAGCGCAGGCGGCGGAGGCAGATACGGATGTAAAAAGCTTTTTTTTGAATTCATAAAATTAGTAAAAAGCTTAGCTTCCGCGGAGGCGGAGGAAATTTATCAAGAAATATATGTATATATGTTATTAGATATATATTAATCAAGATAGTAAAATTGAGAAGCAGTAATAACAAACAACCGTTTTGTCTATTAGTCAGCCTGTATTACTTCTCCGGCAGTGTACCTACTCGTATATCAACATGAACATCAGTTACAACTCCACATAAATTTTGTGTCTTTTCCCTTCAGCATTCAGCTTCAGCGAGCTTTATTTGGAGGTTATGTTTGGAGTCAATTTCCCACAAATTGGTGACTTTTTGCAAAAATGAGAGCAACACTGTCAGAACAGCACGAAACCTATTTCCACGGATATCGCTAAAGCATGAGCTTGCACAGGACAAAGCGAGTGCGTTGCGATAGTCTGTCTTTGATTGCGGTTAATCTAGATCTAGGGCCATCGCACCGGCATGCATCGCGGTGTAAGAGTCATTGTCCAACGAAACTGAATCGAGGGATACCACGCGCAGGGCGCGGGAACGAGGCGTGAGCGAAGAGCGGGTATTGTAATGTGTAATCAAACATATTGCAAGCTTGAAAATTTCCAAAAAAAATCGCTATCTGCTATTCGATTTAGCAGAAATTTGGTATGGATACTTATGTAAATCCAGTGACAATACAATAATCTGCATGGTAGTGAAATTCTCCGCAGGGAGGAGCTATTCAGCGGTTAGTGGCATCGACCTGAAATTGGAAAGAAAAGAAAAAAAAAATTTATTCGTGACAACTACACAAAAAAAAACAGAAGAAAACTAAAATATACGTATCACGGTCACGAAATGGGCCCAAATCAGCATAACGCCGCCCGTGCGAACGGCGGTGGTCTTCCTTTAGGACCATCAGGACTGCATACATTTCACAAAAATAAACAAAACAACAAACAGTGAAAACGACATATTGCGACATACGAATTAGGTACAGAGATGTACTCGTACCTTGACTGAATATGCAAGTATAGTAAACAAAAACTAAAATCATTAAAAATAGGAACGAAAATTTTAACATAAACTTATTTTAAAATAAAACAGTATCACTGTATACCGCTGTGGCTGTTTATTAAAAATCATCTAGATAATTTTGAACATGAAACTACCGTGAGACTCACTCATATTAAATATAATGACCCGGATAACTCACGTCTTAAATCGAGTTTAGCTCGACATGCCGCATGGCGCATGCAGCCGCTGAGTCGCGTTGCTCCAAAGACGAGGGGCTACGGATTAGCCCGAAACATGTCGAGCTAAACTCGATTTAAGACGTGAGTTATCCGGGTTTATATTTAATATCATCTAAATAACTTTTATTGAAATCGCTCGATAAAAATCAAGCATGAGGTACTACGAGTAAGTATAGTGGTAGTTTGAAATATGCATGGACAGCACTGGATAGTCGCACAGTTTAATGGGCTGTTTCACCACCCATTGATTAATTTTATTTGACGGATAAGTGTGATGCCGTCTCCGTCTATTCGAACAAAACAAACAGAGACGGCATCACATTTATGATGAAATAGGGGGTTAGACTTTTATTTAACTTGCTGTGTATGTATGTGCTCGTTAAATCCCATCCAGTCATAGATAGTTAGTCCTACTTATCCCTTTCAGGGATCTCTAACAGTGAACCTTTCAGTGAATGAGAAGAACAATCTGTAAGGTATCGACAAAGAATCACTGATAATCATGGTAGAAATAATACCGTCGTTTTAAACGTGACGAATCGAAACTCTTCTTTTTTCAAAATCGCTCCCCGCATATCCCTTAAGCCACTCCAACCCATCATTGTGGATTCCCTTTGGCACTCTCTCCCCTCTCCGAAGAGATCTTAACGCTCACAAACTTTCCGATTCCAAACTACAAACTCACCTCGCGTCGCTTGTGCTACAGTTCAACGACCATTGTACTGTACCGTCAAAGAAGAGTTGACTGAATGATTGACTGATATAAATAAAAACGTTTATTCTGCAGATAGACAGCAAAGTGTTCTTTTACGTGTCTTTTTTAACTATACTATACCAGCGCTCTTGGCATAAGTAACAGTCATCTTTACCTTAAAGAAGCCTTAAAGCTAGCAAAACAAAGTAAAGAAATATAGAAAAAAAACAATAAAAATGACGTAGGTTAAATATCTATCTAGAATTACAGGGTTGTATGGGTGGCCTAGTGTAAGCCGTGGTGGCCTAGTGATTTGATCCATCGCCTCTCAAGCAGAGGTTCGTGGGTTGGAACCCCGGCTCGCACCTCTGAGTTTTTCGAAATTCATGTGCGGAATTACATTTGAAATTTACCACGAGCTTTGCGGTGAAGGAAAACATCGTGCAACAAACCTGCGAAGCGATTCAATGGTGCGTGCGAAGTTCCCAATCCGCACTGGGCCCGCGTGGGAACTATGGCCCAAGCCCTCTTGTTCTGAGAGGAGGCCTGTGCCCAGCAGTGGGACTTATATAGGCTGGGATGATGATGATGGGTTTCTTTATTGTTTTCTTATTTATTTCTACATAAAATGTAACAAAAAGGTAAACAGGTATCGAAGCTGATTGTCGCATCCATGTCAGCGGCCCGCTTCCGAGCCGGTGGGCGCGTTCTTTCATCTTTGTTTCTGCTCGTAATACGTTTTGAATACGCTTTGAACATGTCGACAAAGGGATTTGATAAAAATAAGGCGGTGACGTTCTTTGCACGGTACCTTATTGTTAGAAATAAAGATACAAATTATCGTCAACTGGTAACTCTACCAATGGTAGTTGCTATAGGTATCGAGATAGATCAGTAATTCCACAAATTTAAAATCATTATCGTCATAAATGATATCAGCCGTAGGACGTCCACTGTTGGTCATAGGCCTCCCCCATAGACCTCCAGTTGGCTCGGTTGGAAGCGGCTTGCATCCACCGTGAACCCGCGACTTTAACCAGGTCAACCGTCAATCTCGTTGGTGGACATCCTAAGCTCACCTAGCCCGTCGTATATTTAGAAAATACATAGGAAATTCATATTTTAAGGCAAAGGAAATTAATGAGAAGTCAAAATCAAAATTAGGCATTATTTAATTTAGGTTATAACAAACAAGTGCTTCAGCAGTCATTAATATGACCGTCAAAAAATCTACTACCGGTTCCTCACCGGTTCGGAAAAACCGAAAAGCCTCTGTTGACAAGAAATTGACATAGACATAACTTTATTTCGACATCAAACTTAAGATAATACATAATTTACAGAAAAGAAAAACATTTGATGATGTCGAAAAGGAATTGACTCAGCATTATGCTGCAGTAAGTATATGCTGCCTACTACAGCGCTGATTTTCAGCCAACACCTTCATATCTTTGCACCTAATGTGTTGGATCGGAATCAGCACAAATAAGTTTGTGTCGGAAAAGTGTACAATAAATAGGTAATAATAAATATATAGATTTACGAAGAACAACAATAGCTTATAATCTGTGATTAAATATGTAGAAACCAAACGCAAGTCTGATTAAAAGTCAAAATGAAGGTACTCGTGTTAGAGATATGAATAAGCATGAATAAGTAGCCTTCCCGCTTGCGGGGAGTGCTTTTTGCAAATTAATTAAATATGTACTAAGTTTAAACTTAAAATTACTAATAGTGACTAATTTTTTGAATGGCGGAGTCAAGTTAAGGGTATTGGCAAGAAATTCAACAGGGTGTGTTTTTGTTCAAAACAGATCCAAATGTTTTAATGACTTATTTGTGTACATCATGTGTATTTACCAACATTATTTATACAGTAGATCGCTATTAATTGTAATAAGGGATCGCCAATGCAGATCAGTATTATTTCCAAACATCTATGCCGATGATATAATCTAATCTAAGCCTGAGACATTCTGAATGTCTTCTTAGCAATAATTTTAATTTGTGTGTAATTGATCGGTAATATTTTTGGAATTTTGTTATAATAATATATGCAATTTCTCAAAATAACATTTTGCTGTAAAATCCAGTGCCAGTCTGTAAAATGGAACTTTAAGTTTTCCTAAAGTTTCCAGGAAAGCCCATGGGCTTAGTGATACTTTTAAATAAAAAGGACCCTCTTGTGTTTTTTTTTATCAAAAAAAACTTACCTACTCATTCTCTCATGTTGTTTACATACAATATGAAAATCGATTGTGTTAATAGTTCAGATATTTTAGAGTTATTAGATAGCTCTAATGTTTATGACGATGCAATGCAATTTTTAGCAAACCTTCTTCAACTCAAGATCGATTCTTTATGGGTAGTCTAAAGTTCGCCCAGACGCACGAACATGCACCCCTGGCATTACCTTCCCTCGAGTTTTTCATCTCTTTCGCACCATCGGCATCCCCTATTGCCCTCGCATTTTGTGCAAACGTCATTGCGTGGCGCATTGTCTGCCTTCAAAATACAAGCTGATACCGACCATGAGAAGTAAAATGTAGAGTCTATGTTTGGAGGAAACTCGAGCCCAGAAACGAAATTGGCATTTACATGAACAGGAGAAAAGCGAGTTTTCCACAGCAGAATTCGAAAATGGAATAGAAATGTATAAAGCGACCGAGTTAGATTTGCCGTTCGCCGGTCGTCGAAGATTCCGAACGCAGCAGGAATAAGGTTAGAAGTTGTGATAGAATTGATTTGAGGAGTGTATAATTAAGTTTGTCGCTTTGTGCCTCCGCCGAGCGCCGCATTCGATGACATGTACGGGCACGCGAACGTTTTTGTTCCATTTTCAGTTTTTTAAATTACGAAATTGACATGTTTGTGACATTAGTTTTAAATGGCAACACCGATGTTAGTTGCCAGTGTCTTGTGGACGTAATGTGAAGCAGTAAGAAGGTTGCATACAAGGTTGTGAATTAGTCGGTGGCCTGTAATTTCGTATACGATTAGTATTAAGATTAAGAGAGTGTATTAGTTGTAACTTCATGTTAATAGTTAAGTGCTTTGGAACGAGCAAAAGCTGAAATAAAACTTGGGAAACTAGGATCAAGTAAGTGAATTTTCATAAAATCTGTGTAAATATTAAAATGTAATCAAATTGGTATGAAATCGTAATGAAAATGTCATGAAAAAGGCTGTAGTGGTGTAGTGCGGCTTCGGTTCGTTGACCCCGTTGCCACGGCGACGGAGGCACGCGGGCGGGCCCGGGCGGCGAGCATAGCGTGTTTGCATCCTTTGCTTATTTAGGCACAGGAAGGATTATGCGATATTATTGGATAGCCTTTGGCTGTTTGTAGGGCAGAGTGGCTCCTTCCGATATTTCGATAATCGCGAACGATTTCTATCTACGTGCAGATCTTTATTTGCGATATCTTTATGACTTTTATAGACATATTAAATAGCAGGTTATACATCATGTGGAAGCTGATATATCCTACTAATATTACAGATGTGTTTTTGACAGGTTATGTGTGTGTGTGTGTGTGTGTGTGTGTGTGTGTTTTCACATTAAAAACTACGTATGTAAAGCTGGATTTCGGGAATAATACACAGGATACTTTTTATCACGATATTCCTACATTCAGTAAATGAAAACCACCATGTAATTTTTGGAAATTCTTATACGAGTTTAGTGAAGTTCCGGAAATTCAAATCAACTACCAAATCCATTGGTTCACGTGCAAAGTTGTGACTATAAGGACTAGTAATAAGGAAAGTCTAAAAGGACTAAAAGGCTACGCCGTAGCACTAATCGTAGATACCCGTTACACTTTTGTTTCCCTCATCGAATTGAAAACCACATTCAATTTTCACGCTCCATATCGCGCTGACCACACCTCATCATCGGTACACCACAGACAAAAAACGGTCATTTTTAAAGGCTGACCAGGATTATAAAAAACCTGACGCGAGGGCAGCACTTCTACGTTTTATATTGCAACATTCTTTACACTTAGGTACATTACGATACCTACCAGTCATATTGACAACGGTGTCAGTGATGTCATTTAACCTGTCCTCTCCCAGAGGCACAGATTTGTGCCCAAATTCCTTTGATCCTGTTATCCTGGGAGATGACAGATTAAAGGAATATTTTCTAATCCCTCGGACTTTTTCCATGAAAAATACTTGTATACATTGTGAATTATTTTCCTTCCAAGGCTATGGATAATCTTCGGCATTTTAACGCGCAAAAATACAAAATAACACTTTAAAATACCATGCGCAAACAACGTTCTTCCTTTTTCTTCTCTTTTAAAATATGGCTTTTCTGTCCTAATTAATAGGACAATTTCGCCAGTGTCAAAGTAAACTCTCTTTGAGAGGGACGTTGTACGGTGATTGTAGTTTTTGCAACTTGATAGTAAAACTCCAGAAACCACGTGGAGACAACTTGCGCATTAAAAAATGTCAGACACGAGAGCAATATAGAATTTTGTGATCACTGTTCACTGTTAAGGTTAATCGCCGCATAAAACACTATCAAAATTATACTTCAACTAGCCAAAGAAACAGAAATAGCAAAATTAGATATTGTCTACATCCGCCATGTTCGAATGCTACAAATCGAATCCGCAAACAACGTTAAACTTTGACAGCAATAGACAAATGACATTTGAATTTAGTGTTACCAGTGCAAGAAATAAGTTCTATTGGTTTTCCGCAATATGGCAAGGTTTTTTATAATTCTGGTCACCCTTTACTCTCGGTTACGCGTGAATCGGTTTTTCCAAGCTTTAATTTATTTAACTTTAAAAAAACGAATTGAAAAAACATGGTTTTTGATTTCTAGCTAACAGGGGTGATACAAGCTCAATAGTTAGTATCTATGAAGGTCAGGTAACGACTGGTCCAGTCTCCAAAGCAGGATAACTAAAAAATGTCTTTCCCAGGGTTTCACAGATCTCCATACCAAATTTCATCTAAATCGATTCAGCTTAAGTGTGAATAGATAAAAAACAGATGGATTTTTGCGTTTAATGTATTTGCACGGATTAGGCGCGGGAAAGTATCGCTGTTTCATAATGGACGAACGATTTTTTTTCTGAAACTGTAAACTATTCAGCATATATTTCAGGACTAACTTGTAGATCCCTATAGAATAGGTTAGGTTAGTTTTATAACAATCTTCAAGTATTTGCAGTTTAACAAAACAGTTGGGTAATGAACCAGTTAGAAAAAATGATTTGGCGAAAAATTAGAGAACCATCGCGTGTGTCTCGTTACATTGCGGGGCCTGGCGGCCATGGCTTCTTATGTGACCGGCCATTAACGGCAGTGTACTGCAACTCAAATTATATTTCACCGTCTAAATAAGCTTTTATTTACGAGCGGTTCGCGTGGCGAGCTGAGCGATACAAGTACAAGCGCGGTTACTGCTTTTGTTTCCGTCAAATAAATCTACGTTAGCCAAAATGGTGTTTGAATAAAATTATGTGCGAATTTACGGTGTTTTGCGTTAAAACAATGGTGGTTAGTTTTGGCTGGAACATAGGTCAGCGGCGACAAAAACATAGAGTCATATGAGTCGCCTTTTTGAGCAAAGATTAATTTAATGAGTTATAAAAAAACCGTATACGAAATCAAACAAAAGTTCATCACCTGAGTAACACAACGATTCATTACACACATCTACATCTGTAAGGTACCATCAGCCAAATAGGAGTTCTATTAATTTTTAAACAAATTCCTATCAAATGAATGAATGTCGCCAAAGTCGAACTTTCAAGTTGACAGACACGTCTATTGGCATTATTGTTTTATGACATGCAAACGATTATCAACTTTAAGGTGGTAGACCACATATTTGGCTGATGGTACATTGTACGTACTTACTTACACACACAAAATCAAACAGAGATACAATACCATGATTAAACTCCGGTTGACTTCGAAACGCATCTGTGTAGTGCAGTGGCGTAGCGTGGGTATCCGCCGCCCGGGGCGGAAGAAAATTTTGCCGCCCTCTGGTTCAGGCTTTAAAAAACTATAGTAGGTACACAAGCTGTCATTAATGTACCATTCATTATAAAAAAGGGGATTCCCGATTTCGTCACAGTATTTAGTAGAAAGTAACGGAAAAATTCATGCTCATTCTATATTCAGTCCGAATCGTAGGTGCGACAAAACAGTAATATATATCCACATATTATATGTATTCAGTATTATTTATTATGGAATTTTGCCGCCCCCCCCAAAATTGCCGCCTGGGGCGGACCGCCCCCACTACGTTACGCGACTGGTGTAGTGTGGTGGTGAAAGTTGGATTTGTGTGATGTGTGTATTCTTATAGTGTGGAGGCGGAGGAGCTGCATGAACACACATTTGTTGCATAGCCGTAGCTATCTTAAGGTCACGAGTGAGCAAAGTAATTGCATATTTTTTAAGTAGCCTGTATAGTGTCCCGCTGCTGGGCAAAAGCCTCCCCTCTTGACCTCCACAACTCTCGTTCTGACGCAATGTCAGGCCAGTCCTTTGCGTACGTGTCCAGATCGTCCCGCCATCTCCTTCTCGGTCTGCCTCGATGTCGCTGGCCGTTCTCCGGCACCCACCAAGTAACTGTGCGAGCCCACCTTTGTGGGTGCATGCGACAGACGTGTCCAGCCTATAATTATTACTATTTACAATATCGTGGCTGTATGTACCTACCTTCTAAGCCTGAACCGTAATGTCTAACGTGCGAACGCTCGCGATCACATTCGCCATCTTTTTCTCTCATTACCCCGTACTGTATGACAGAAAGAAATGGTAAATTAAGATTGCATGCGTTAGGCTGTTGCCTGGTGTCACATAAAATTAAAACCATACCTTTAGCGCTAATCGCTTTATGGTAACCCGAGCCGCCTAACACCTTCGGTACACGGCCCGGTAATGAACGGATACGTTACCGGACGCCGTTCCGGGAACTGAACCTGAGCTGGTACTCGGGTTACTTCACACCTTGAGTGATAGCCTTTAATTTTAGTAATTTGATCACCTAATTGTCGTTTCACCTTCCTTTAATTTTGTTCGCTTGTCCTTGTGTCTATGTCACTAGGCTGTCTCTCGAGAATCCATACTAATATTATAAATGCGAAAGTGTGTGTGTTTGTATGTTTGTCCGTCTTTCACGTCGATACGGAGCGACGGATCGACTTGATTTTTGGCATAGAGATAGTTTATGGGCAGAGAGTGAGACATCGGCTTTTGGATATTTTTAAAACAACGCGGACAAAACACAATTTGGAGGGAACAGCGCGCCGATTCAATTCAATGCGGTCAACGATGCACAGTGCGCGAATTTAAATCAAACAAGCTTATTTGTCTAATTCGTGATCTACCTGTTCGCGTGTTAAGCGATAATTGATCCTGCTAATACCTAGTTCTGGTTTTTCAAATAATGGGTACGTAATATACAAAAAGCAGTTAGTAACGATAAAATTCTAGCGCAAGCCAGTATATAAAATAAGAGTAAACTAAAAAATGTAGCTCAATCATATTAATCAATCAAAAAATCATTACAGACCCTATAATCAAGCCAGTTCTGATAAAAAAAAGAGTACGACCTATTATTGTATAAATCAATTTATTCATCAAAAAATCTTACAGAACCATATTGTGTGAATCCGATACAATTGAATGAACGTTCTAACGCTTCTATCTTATAATCAACACGTATATTTTAGCAATACACTGGTATAGCCATAATAAGTCTTGAAAAACTCCAGCAGCACTTTGAGCACCCTGTACTTTATAAAATTTCGTCTGCAGCTAAAACCATTACAAAAACAAAGTCCTAAAAAACATGTAGTATTCAAAGCTTGGACATATATTAACACCTAATTAGAAGCTCTAGATTTGTAAGGCAAGTTGCCGGCCAAAAGGCTCCGTAAGTCGGCGCTAGGGTTGCCAACCGTACTCTAAAACAGAGTATTGTACTCTATATCATATAGGCGTACTCTATAATCTATAACACAAATTGCTAAAATACTCTTTTTCACACAATGTTTACTATACTAGTGCCAGTCATGTTATTTTATGCAAACTCATTATCATAACCAAAAAAAGGCCGTTCTCTTTATTTACCTCCTTTGAAATCAGATATACTCTATTTCCTGTAATAAAAGGTGGCAACCCTAGTCGGCGCTGACGCTGAATTTATAAAAAAGTTGAAAGTTCAGCTTTCAGCCGAGGTGCCTCGCGGTAATTTCTAAGCCTAATTACACACGAGCTTATTTGCTACGTGCAAGGCGGCAGGGTTGGCAACGCATTACTATTTTATTTACGAATGTATGTATTGTTTATTAACTCCACGCAAAAAGAGGTATTATAAGTTTAACCGCTGTGTGTCTGTATGTCTGTCTGTGGCACCGTAGCTCTTAAACGGGTGAACCGATTTGAATGAGGTTTTTTTATTTGAAATCAGGTTTTCTAGCAATGGTTCTTAGGCATGTCTCATCAAAATCGGTTTAGCCGTTTTTGAGATATTGAACTTTGAAGTGACAAATTCGGGGGCTTATTACCCGACTGCAAGGAGTGGTATTGTTTGGCTTACAATCGGCCCGAGCGGTCCTGGCCAAAAAGACGTTTGCGTTTTTACCTGAATGCATTTAATTGAATTAAAAGTTATATTGTATTAATAAACCATTTTTAGACAAGGAATGTTATGTTATGTTATAAATAAAATTCATTAGTATTTTCGTTTGACCAGTGAAACTCTCGTGGCCCCTATTTTCTTTGGCTAGTATTTAATAATTAAACTCTTTATTCAGACAATTAAATAATAAATAAATAAATATCATGGGTTACTTGACACCAATTGACCTAGTCCCAAACTAAGCAAAGCTTGTACTATGGACACTAGGCAACGGATAAACATACTTATATAGATAAATACATACTTAAATACATATTAACATCCAAGACCCAAGAACAAACATTCGATTATTCATACAAAATATCGCCCGGCCGGGATTCGAACCCGGGACCTTAAGCTTCGTAGTCAGGTTCTCTAACCACTCGGCCATCCGGTCGTCAAACCTACAATACCTACAATAGTCCCTGTTATTAGTTACGAAATCTTATACCTATGTTAGTATATATCTTGTGGAAAGAGTATAAAATCTTTTAAGCATGATACACTCTCGCTAAAGTATACGCTGGCAACCCTGTAACTGCGCAGACGGGGGTGTGAAGTGCGTCGCACGTGACGGGATACCTTCAAACTTTTTCAAGGGTAAATATTGCGCCAACACCCCCGTGGAAAATCCACGCAAAAATTAACCATTTCTAGCCGTACACAGATTTTCCATTAAAGTTCTATAAATTTTTTAGTAGACATTAGGGAGAAGGCTATAATGTCATCAACGTAGATTACTGCTCCATTTTGATGAACTTTTTTCTTAAGATTGTTTTTTTGGAATCTTTTTGTATTTTTTATTTCAATTCCAAATTTTTTGTTACTTTTACGGTCATCCCGTAAAACCCATATCGAAAATACAAAGTGAAATATAGAGCATAGAAAAACCAGAAAAATAAGACCAGCGCTGGGAATCGAACCCAGGTCCTCAGCATTCCGTGCCACGTGCTATACCACTACACCACCACTGGACAGTGATACAGACACGAATTTCTCCTATACATCACATATTTCAGCTTGTTTTTTTTTTTTTTAGTTACTTAAGCAGCGACACTAGCGACATCTACCATCATCTAGCGGCATCGTCGCTGCTTAAGTGACTAAATAAGCAAAAACAAACAAGCTGAGATATGTGGTGCATAGGAGAAATTCGTGTCTGTATCACTGTCCAGTGGTCGTGTAGTGGTATAGCACGTGGCATGGAATGCCGAGGACCTGGGTTCGATTCCCAGCGCTGGTCTTTTTTTTCTGGTTTTTCTATGCATCTATATTTCAGTTTGAATTTTCGAACTTTTCTCTCTCAATTCATCAGTGTATTCGTCGGATTTTGTCAGTTGTTAGTGGTATCTGAAACTGTGCTGTGTTCAGTTTTGAAATAGGATGAACCCATTTCTTTCCATGGGTGTCATAAAAGATGACAAAAGGATTTATTTGATAATATTTATGAAAATGGACAGCAGCGCTCTCTGCTACCAACTACGAGCTCCAGCTCTGCGGTGTGGAAGGCAAGAGTAAACCACAAACCTGAAGGAAAAAAAGAAAAAGAATTTTGCAAATATAAAATATATAATTTAAATTAAAAACAGTCCAAAATATTTCGTTTATGTATACAACAATTTAGTAGCCGTGGAGCAACTATTATTCAATTTCCCTAATTACCAGAATATTAATGAAATAAGTAATTAATAAAATGAAAAAAAGTTAAGGGAAAAGAAAAATCGTATGATAATTGTAAATTATTGGAAGAGCAGAAATTACGTCGTCTTTCCATATTCTTGTTAAAGTCGCAAAGCTTTAATGGCAAGAAAAAAATCGCAAATAAAATGCAAGACTTACGAACGCCTTACGGAACAATTTAAAAAGCGGAAAAACTAAATGCTACTTTGAAAATCCAGAACGCAATGTTAATTAAGACTGCATAGTGTGGCGTGGCGTAGGCGTGGCGCGCTATGCCACGCCACGCCACTATGTATGGCGGGATGGAAGAGTCTGAAAGTAAGCGGTAATTAACGTCGTTGTTGTTAATTACGATCCACCGCTTTGAGGCGCTGGCGGCAGCGAGGCGCCTCGGAGTAATGAGAAATTATTAATTTTGGGTATGATTTAAATATCTTAAAAAGGTACTTATGTACTTTTAGATTACTAAATAATTTGGCTCCACTAATAAATACTAGCACTAAAGTCATCGACATAGCTCGAAGCGGCAAGTTGAAGTGGCCATGGGCCGACCACATCGGTCGAAGAACGATAATCGTTTGGGGAGAAAGGACCTCGAATGATGATTATGAACCGAAGACGTTAGCAGGCAGTGTTAGCAGTGGTGGACTGATAATATCGCGAGAGTTGCGGGCAACCGGTGGATGCAAGTGGCGAGGTTTCGTTTATTATAGCGATCTAAGGGTGACGGACGCCTTTGTTCAACAGTGGATATGTTCCGGCTAATAATTATGAAAATACTAGTGGTTCTGTGGGCTGTAGACCTCGCGAGTTTGTGTTTTACGTTTTCAAGTCACATTAATTAATTAATTTATTTATTTGGGAAACAAACAGCATATATGACACAGTTGAATATAAATTAATTTAGATAATACATAAACCAAAACAGTTTCACTTATAAAGAAGTAACATTTTTTGTTGCTCGAGCGAGCGTACTTTAGAAGTAATAGGCATGCAAAACAATTTTTTAAGCAAAATTTTTAAGTACTTTCCAAACAAAATCGTCCTTGTAGTATAATTATATTTTTGTCCAGTTAATATAAATGCGAATGGGAGTTTGTTTGTTACGCTTTCATGCTTATAACAGAAATAATCACGGTGAAAAGGACTTAAGACAATTCGATCCCGGATAATTGTAAGCTCCGAAATCGCGGTAAACAACCCCTGCGCAGATAGATCCGGGCGAAAGCTAGTTTGTAATAAACGCTCTTTGTCAAAGTTTTATTCACCCCATTCACAGTTTTCTTACTCTCTTCGGCCGCTAAAAACAAATGAAGCCACCACAATACAAATTAAGCCCCAAGTTATCTCCGTTTGTCCACAAAAATAAGCGGACACAAAAAAGCGAAAGCGCGCCTTTTGTCCCCGCTCTTAATTAAACAAAAATTGATATAATGAGGGGAATAAGCCATTATGTTCGAGGTCGGACTTGTCCTTTTTGTGGGCTTTCTTGGGAGTCCGTTTTTCGCGACAATGAGGCTGAACGGAAGAAGCAGTTCAGTTTTGTTATATCCTTATTTTAAATAGAAATCTGCCGTTTTAAAGGAAATTAATACTTTTTAAAATCTATAAAATTTAAGCATTAAAGAGTTTATAATATTCTATGTCTTCGAAGAGTAAAAAAGTTGCAACAGCCCAGTGGCATGCAGTAATTAACATTTAAGTTTTTCAGACTTTCTTAATGGTTGTTCTATATGAACTTGTTATACAAAATTCCATGTTTCTAGAACAACCGGTAGTATATACCCTGTAGATTTTCGGCTACGGCACTTCGTATGAAAACTTTTTTTAATCACTGTATCTTTTGATTATTAATTTCAGCCATGATAACTTCACGCGTTTCTAATAAAAATCCAATATATAAGAAGGTATTTTCTTTTTTTTCTTTTGAGGTATGTAATCCTGTGGCAATTTAGTTATGCCACGGCATTGATAGCCAGAGGCCTTATTTCCGTACGTTTCTGACGCTCGCGATGGCAATCAAATGACAGATTTCGCATACAAAAACTGTCATTTGATTGCGATCGCCAACGTCATCAACGTTAGGCTATACGGCCTCAGGTCAATCAACTGTTGTTCGCGCCAAATAAAGTGGTCCACAATTTATGTCAAACGCTCTTCGTAAACGAACCTCGTCACGAAGCGACTTGCACAAACAGCGGAATGGGTTTACAGCCGCGATTGTTTTACGACAGTCGGGTAATTCGTTTACGACCGTCGGAGTTGGGTGCTGTCATTCCAACCGGGTAGGGTCGGACGCAATCGGCAGCGATTTGTCAACACGCTGTGAATGGAAACGTACCTCGTAACTAACCATTCTCACTAATATCATAGTTCATCATCATCATCCCAGCCTATATAGCACAGGCCTCACAATGAGAGGGCTTATCATAGTTATGAGAAATTGTCGAAATTTCCAAAAACTTTTGGCTGCTATTGAGTTAAGGGTCCGGCTAAATGCTCAATCAACTTGCGCAAATTCGAATTTGCGCAAGCCAACATGCGCGTTGAGACAGCAAAACGGTATACCGCACAAATAGCTTTGAACGTAATATAGTTTTTGCGCCAATTTTTTGCATAAGTCTTTTGCATGCGCAAGTCGCTACGTGTCCTGTTATATAGGCATTAATCTAAAAAAATAGGTATTAATGTAAAAATTTATATATTTACTCATCAGTACAAAAGCAACAGATTACAATGGGTATATTTGTACCTATTTTTTTCAATTAAAAATTTAAGAAATCGTTTATGGTTTTCTACCCATTTACAAATCGTCTTTACAATTCGAGTCCAATTTACAACCATAAATTGGCATATTGTTATAGGGGGTGCATATTTTATACCCCAATATCACAAGGTTCTACGTTACATTTATCAAATTAACCAAATTAAACCCTGTGTTGTTCTGCTCATGGTCGAAATCAGAGTGCGTAAAAATATGATAGTTTATTACTACAGATATGTTAAAGAATGGCGTCCGATTCATTGGTATCAAAGTGACAGGTCACTGTACAGTCACGCACACGCGTCACGCACGCCGGGAATAAAATAAGAAGTAACTATAAATTGCACTTTTGTTCCAGATTGTACAAGCTTGTGGACCAGTGGGAGCTGTAAAGGTAGGAGGTGATTTAGTAAAAATTGTTTATACCGAAATTTCATATGTAAAAATAAGCGGAATGTAGAAAAACTCCGTGACGTATTTCTATTATAGCTTGTTTATATTATTACTATTATATTATCAAATTTATATTACCCTAAAACGATAGTTGTAGCCTACAACTTCTTCACGTAGAATTCAGTTTTCACTATCCCGTGGCTATGAAGTCTCTACATATATATATATGTATCTTTATATCCTTTACTTAAATGTGCCTATTGTAA
>NC_133479.1:19958212-19985307 GCF_025370935.1 Choristoneura fumiferana | reverse complement strand
TACAGCGCCACGCATGCGCGAATGGGTCATGCAAAAAAACTATGATATACCATTTTTCACCGGTACCTGTTTTCTGAAAAATCATGTGCATGTACCATCAGCCAAATATGTGGTCTACCACCCTAAAGTTGATAATCGTTTGCATGTCATAAAACAATAATGCCAATAGACGTGTCTGTCAACTTGAAAGTTTGACTGTAGCGACATATTCATTTAATAGGCACTTGTTCAAAAATTGATAGACCACTTATTTGGCTGATGGTACATACCTATAAATTATAAAATCTTATCATCGTCATCCCAGCTTTGCTAGGCCTCCTCTCAGAATGAGAGGGCTTGAGCCATAGTTTCCACGTAGGCCCAGGAGGATTGGGACCTTCACACACACCATTTAATGTTTTCGCCGGTTTGTGCAGATTTTTCACGATGTTTTTCTTCACCGTACAGCTCGTGGTAAACTTCAAATTTAATTTCGCATATGAATTTTGAAAATCTCAGATATGTGAGCCCGGCTTTGAACCAACGATCCTTCGCTTGAGAGGCCATGCATAAGTCTAACCACTAGGCCACTACGGCTCGGCTATTTTTATAGGTACACCTACTACTAAAATTATACACAAAGAAGAACCAGCTGATCAACGCAAATAGTGCACAAATGGCCTTGGTAGGCTATTTGGTGCTCCGAGGGCCTGGGCCCAATACAACTTTACAATCATATTGTAGGGTTGAACCTTAAATCGGCATCACTAAGGCAGTATGTACTTACTTAAACTGACAATGCGGTACGTCTTGCTATCTTCTTCAAGGGATTAGACATTTTGCCTAACTTTAAAGACAGTTTTCCAACCATTAAACGTAATCCTAACGTACTGAGACAGAGGGCACGACTTACGACGTGCTCGTAAAGCCATCCAGGGTTAACTCCATGGTTCAAGCAAGTTTAAGTTAGTAGCACAATGGTTACTACGAGTATTATTCGACAAGTACCGACATGCTATTATAAAAAATATAAAAGTCAGAGGTTTTTAACTCGCACACACTCGAAGCTCTCCGCTCTGCTCCGCCCGGGCTTGCGTTTGACAAGAACTAAACATGGTACCACGAAACTAAGAGCGCGCGGTGATAAGGACGACCCGTCATATAGTTTGCGATAATTAAGCGACAGTCGCTATTCCGAGGCGTTTTCATAATACAGGGTGTTTCGGGAGATGTGACCAGGACTTACCCTACCGGATTCAGTGAGTTAGACTACTGCTATTTGTAACAATGTCAGTGAGTTAAACGTATAATTTTTTAAAAAGTTGACAATTTTTTTTTTTTTTTACTAAGTGCATAGTAATTAAGTGTGGGTGTTTTCGTCTTCGCCATATCACCCCTGTACTTATCAACTCTCGACTAATATGAGTAGACTATATGTGAATTTAGTATTTAACCGCGGTTTTGCACGCGTAACTCATTGTCATTAAATTCAGCAGTTGAGCTAGTATTTGGGATTTTACTAAATTCTTCTAAATTTTACTAAAATCTTAAGGTAGGGATAAAAAATAGCCTATGTGATATTCTAAGCATCCAGCTATCTACATACCAAATTTCATCTAAGTACGTCCAGCATTCCGTGCTGCCTACACCACCACTGGACAAATGCTGGTCTGGACGGAATGGTGAGGACCTGGGTTCAATTCCCAGCGCTGGTCTCTTTTTCTGGGTTTTTTCTGTGCTTCCATGTTTCAGTTTGTATTTTCGTTGGATTTCGTTGAAATAAAAAATACAAAAAGACTCCAAAAACCAATCTTAGTTTCTAAGGTAACGCATTTAAAATTTTATTTAAAAGCTGAAATCTTTAGTTATTTATTTGAAAGAGATCTTTTAGATGTAACCGTTTAATTAGCATAATTGTAACTTGGCTCGAGAGCTCGATGTCTGGGAATATTGCTCAAGGCGGCATTATGCGAAGTGATTAAGGCAAAAAGACAGACATTTCTTTGATATAGGTTTGGTCTGTGGATACATAATAAATAGAAAAGTGATCTAGTCTATCTCTGATACCTACTTCGTAATTCCTAAAGTTATAATGAATGGTGGCTACTAAGATTTCCAGTTGAACCTAAAGACACCGTTGTCTCAATTTCATACTGCTATAAAATATGTTTTTGTTAAAATATTATTATTTTGTAATAGAGCTTCTTTGTTTAGTACTTGCATTGTTATTCAATTTATACATCGTGTTATTTTTAATTCCAGTTAACTTTAAGGGACATTCAATAGGTCAAATGAAGTTAATTTTACCTTGAGTATCTTAACACTAGTGACCTAACTTTATAGTTTATTTAAAGTCTGTAACTATATTTTTTTAATTTACACATTTTTAAGTACAGTTAAAGTTTTTCTTTTTGATCTCCCTTATGTGTCACTTCTATGTCACTCACTCAGCTTGTGAATTTTACAATTGGACATTTAACAGTGACTGTTCTATATGACGTTTTTTTTTTCAAATTTACAACTTGCTATCAGTGAACTAATCCGTCTGTTGATTATGAAATTAAAATCATTGTACTGTACTTACCTTCAGATTAAAATCATTACATTTTATTAGTTGAGGAGATAGAGCTGTAAATCTCTACTACTCTACTCGCCACTTTCGCAGATGTGTTTCAAAAATGGGTACCCTGAAGTCAAACAGATACAGATTGGTGTAACTTCCCGAGCCACAGGGGTCGCGACAAATCGCCGCGTCGGGGTGATGCATGGCCGGCGGCGCGTGCGCCCCTGCACTGAATGATGAAATATAGCCCGTTGGACAGTCTTACAGTCATCAGCACCAATATCTGACACAAAAAAGCGTGCTTAAATATCTCTAACCTCCTAACGCCCAAGTCAAATTTTTGATATATGAACATTAAACTTTATGTCAATTATGATAGAGTTTGCAGTTCAAATAACAATAAGTCCTTTTTTGCACACGGCTGTGGCAGATATTAATACCTAATAACAATTATAATCTTTATTTCAAGTAACATATATGACTCATTTTGTTAGTAGACAGGCTTAATGCAGGTGACTGTACAGAACAACGTAGTTATTGATATTTAAAAACATTTGGAAATACAAATACTTTACAGCCGATAGCCGTTAGGTGTCCAAAGTGTCGTGTTTAAAGCATTTTTAAAGCATTTATAGTTTAACCTTTGGTACAGACTGTAAATTTATTATAATATGAATTTATGAAAAAAAAGTATTTTCCGATTCATCCCACAAGTTAATTACCAGGTAATTTCTAACAATGATCTGAGCCGTCGGTCGAAGTCAATGGAAGTCAACAAAAACACGGTGTAGAGTACAAAGTTGACCGAGCTTCGGTCGGGGTAAACTCGAAAACACCCAGATAAGATCAAACCAGATCAATTACTCGTTCTCAAAACCCTCCATAATAAAAAAATCGAAAGTTTTGTAGCCATTTTCGACATCCTCGAATAAATGATTTACTGTCATTTGGTGCAAATGGAAAATGGACAACTCGAAATTATACGTCAAAGCAGAAAAAATACAATTTGAAATACATCAACAAGGAAAATTGACCCATCCTGAATGTTGTCGAAAGTGGAACCTGTCCTATGGTAAAATTGACAAATTTGATGTATGATTGTATTTTCAAGGGGTCGTTTTTTTTTCGTAAATACGTACTCAGAAATATGACGAATTGTAAATATGTTCTACCTGAAATCATTTGTTCTGGGCCTACATTTTAAGTTAAAATTTGATTTAGACAACATTCACTTATTGCTTATTTAATTTTGCTCCTAATCTATAATGGACAATATTCCATTTGGGTTTAATTAATTTACAACAAAAATAAATTTGGTTGTAAATATTTTTCAGCACAATTACATCTTGAATAAATTCCCTTTGGTTGATATTCATTTTGGTCCAAATTCAAAATGGTCAATTTGAGTGGACGATTTTCCATTTGCACCAAATGACAGTAAATCGAATAAATTAATGTACAATCGAACAAATTGAATCATCCATGACCCAGGGTGGAACCTTTGCGCTACTAATGTCATGTTGACATCTCATACTTTTGTCAGGAAATTATAGTGAAATTGATTATTAAAAGGGTTCCACCCTGGGTTATGATTCAATTTGTTCGACTATACAGTCGAACCTTTGTTTCCTGACCCACCGTAGAACGTTCTCACAGTAACTGTCATATGAACTCCCTTGTCAACCAATGCGATGTCACTACGACTTTTTCTACGAAAAGGATCCGCAGTGGCTCACGATTCAGTTGGTTCGATACAAGAATTGCTAATTCAATGTTATCTGTGATATCATTAAAATAATAACAGGGCCTCTAAGATTCGGCTTTATATCACGTATGTCATCATTCTACAGTGGTTCTTAACCGGTGGTCCGCGGACCACTGGTGGTCCCTGGAAGAACTCGAAATGGTCCGCGAAGCCATCAACAACGAATTAGCAAAACGACGCGCCAGTCAAGTAGCGGTCGCAACCGTTCATTCAGTATATTTTATATATTACCTTCAAACAGTTGGTGGTCCGTGGCAAGACAGAAATTTTGTCAAATGTTCCCTCCTAACTAAAAGGTTAAGAACCGCTGTTCTAACTGGTGACGCCATTCATAATCTAAAATACGGTGTTTGACTATTTTGTATACGTTTTATAAATTAAAACTACACAATGCCTGTTATCGAATAGAAAAACAATTTTTAAGCTACCTTTACAAATAACAAAGTTATAAAGGTCTGAAATTCAAGATTAGACAGAGAAAAACATACTGGCATGTGACGTCACACGCCAGTACCGCCATACTTGCTGCATAGAGAAAAGCGTTTGAGAAAGAGACAGCTTATATAGATTTTTCAAAAAATCACTATAAATCCAATTTTCAACCGATTTAAATTTTCTCTTCGCTAAACACTATCTGTATATCTATATTTTCATAATAATATTAAGATATAGCAAAATCAGGAGTTGTCAAATACCGTATTATGTAAGGACAGGATGCATGACGTACAATTAACAACCATGCAGCTGTGAATCACTTAATCGGGCGTTTGCTTTATAATAAATAAATCCCAGCCTATATACGTCCCACTGCTGGGCACAGACCTCCTCTCAGAATGAGAGGGCTTGGGCCGTAGTTCCCACGCGGGCCCAGTGCGGATTGGGAACTTCACACACACCATTGAATTGCTTCGCAGGTTTGTGCAGGTTTCCTCACGATGTTTTCCTTCACCGTAAAGCTCGTGGTAAATTTCAAATGTAATTTCGCACATGAATTTGAACCCACGATCCTCTGCTTGAGAGGCCATAGGTCAAACCACTCGGCCACCACGGCTTACTTGGCCACCACGGCGTTTGCTTTTATATGAGCAACGCTTTAAACTGTATACCTTTGTAGGTATCATGTGATATAACTATTGAATGGAATGCACTTAAATACGCTCGCCCCTTTGGTATTTTTACTAAAACTCCGCTCACAAAAGCTCCAAAACGTTCACATTTATCTTAACGTTAATTTCTATGAAACAGCGTTTCTCCTCGCTAAACAGACAGCCATAAAGCCTATATTTCAGAAAAACAACCCCCGAGGCGTAATCAGGGAGGAGGCTTGTTTGCGAATCTTTCTACACTTTACCTTTAGGACTGTTTGTGATTATAATTGGACCCCCGCCCCTCGGCGCCCCGCGAAAGTAATTAAAAATAATCGAGAGCGTGATTTATTTGAAAAGTTTCCGGTTTGATCCAGTAGCGAGAAAATTAAGTATTGTTAGAATTTATTCCTTAATTACGTCATTTCAAGTTCCGGGCCGTGCTTAGAGTTGAGGCTGATTTTTTTTGCAAGGAGACAAATAATTTACAAGCTTTTAATAAGGGGAATGGTTCCTCGTTTATAAAGAAATCTGTGAAAAGCTGTAACACGGGGCGGCGTTTCCTCAAAAGACATCATACTCAGAGACAGAGACCTTTGAGACTCGGAGACCTTGTCTTCAACTTTCCAAAATGTACTCGTAGGTACAGTCAAGGGCAAAGATATCGACACGTCCAAAGTTGCAAAAATATGTATACACGGCCTTAATGTTATGTGCATAAAGTCGCGTATACATATTTTTGTACCACCTAAAGATCTCTTCGAGCTTCTTTGACCTGCTCTACAATCAAGTCTCAATGTCGGCGCGACCGTTGGATTGCCCGAAATAAATTATTGTCATAAAATTGTGTCCAGAGCAAAGACTGCTGCTAAATACTTGATGTTCTATGTTATCGAGATAATGGCAAAAACGAAAATCTAAATATGCTTTTGTCCCATCCGTTTGTCTGTTTGGAGAACATTAAGACAATTATTGAAGAGGACACTGAAGAAGAACAAATTAAGTAGGTCATCAATTGTGTAATAAATTATCAAAAAGTATTAAGAGGATCGATGGTTAATTTACACACACTTGCCTGGTTTATTAGCGTGTCGAAAATACAAACTGAACTATGGATGCACAGAAAAACCAGAAAAATAAGACCGCGCTGGAAATCGAACCCAGGTCCTCGGCATTCCGTGCCACGTGCTATACCGCTACACCTCCGCTTGACAGTGGTACAAACACGAATTTCTCCTATGCACCACATATCTCAGCTTATTTGTTTCCTATTTAGTCACTTAAGCAGCGACACCAGCGACATCTATGCTGTAGCCCTCATCGAGACACTTTCAGCACTCCATCGGAACTAACCGCTCACCCGGACAAGAGATGTCGCTACTAAGCAATCAAATTAAGATTGATTTTTGGAGTCTTTTTTGTATTATTTGTTCAGTTTCAGTTTGTATTTACAATTGCAACTGGTAAATTGAACGAGTTCGAAGTGGACAACCGGCGCCGCATTGTGATGCACTATTTTTCTTGCTGTTCTAAACTGGAATTAACAACGCGCATTCAATATTTTACACATTTTTAAGAGAAGTCATAAAAATTTGGCACATCGCAATCGCCCCCGGCGGCGGGATTCGCAAAAAGAACAACTTGCCTTCAACTGGAAACAATTTGCATAATATTTGCATTCGAGCCGGGCTTTTATT
Organism: Choristoneura fumiferana; assembly: GCF_025370935.1. NCBI lineage: Eukaryota > Metazoa > Arthropoda > Insecta > Lepidoptera > Tortricidae > Choristoneura > Choristoneura fumiferana. The sequence continues at coordinate 19,978,218 of NC_133479.1, read as the reverse complement.
TAACGCCGCTTTGTCCGCGGGTGCTCGGGAACGCTCGGGAACGCTCGGAAGTGCTCGGGAAGAAAGTTCTTTTGTAATTGATAAACATACTTTTTGACGGAAGCATTTACACCCACTGAACGAAGATGTTGTTTGTTAGCTAGAGCAGCCGGAAAGAAAAGGCGGTGAGGGGGCCACATGATATGTCGCGACGGGGACAACCACTGGGGAAAGTTAGTACTTGAATGGATGGAGACCCAGAAAAGAGGCCTTATTGTTTAGAAAGAGATGGTGCGATCGCGAATATCAGCGCGTTAGATAATACAACCTCAGGACAATAGTAATGTCGGTATATACTTACCACTCACACGATTGGGTTGATGATCTGGTTAAAATTACAGGAAAGGATGGGATGAGGTAGACACAAGATCGAAAAAGTGGCGGTGGCAGGCAAGGAGCCGAAGAAAGAAGAAAGAAAGATGTGGTTTAGATGACAATGCAGCAAGTCAGCAAAAATGATTGCATTAAAAACTTACAAATGGGGTAAAAAGTTGGCTGGCCTTTTATATTTCAGATGCCTACACTACTTCTGTATTACAGTCAATAGGAATACCAAGTATTATTCCTATTGATACAGAAATGAAAGATTACTTTAAAAGCGCGCATGAAACGCAAGTGATGGTCATACAAAAGTATAGTGCAGCGTTTCTCAAACTGTATATGCCCTGGATCGGTTATTTTACTTAATTTTTTTTATACGACTGGATGGCAAACGAGCAAGTGGGTCTCCTGATGGTAAGAGATCACCATAGTGACCCATCACAAGTTTTTTAACCGTCCTAGGATATACAAAGAAACAAAAACAACTCAATATCTAACCTATGTGTCACGACCACCACGTTGGCATTCAAAGTCAAAATATCTTCAACAAGAACTCATAAATGTCAAAAATCTTCTGTCGAAAAAACTTCTGTTGAAATTAACCCGGCAAAAACTCGCAATATTTATAAAAATATCACGTAATTTTTTTTCAACAGAAAACCGTGTAAAATTGCGTCAAAGTAAAGTTTATTAATTTAAGTTGAAATATTTATTATTTATTTTTATCACAGTGATTTTAAACTACGGCAATATTCTTAAATCACAAATATAGTCTTTGGTAGTCGTAAATAAAATTAATAGAACAAATATTTTTTTTGTATTTTTCTTTTTTTAATCCAACGGGTTTACAACCAAAACACATTTCAAAAAATCTCACGTGAGATTTGGGGAGGGGGGAGGGAGTTAAGGAAAATCTTACGAAATCTCACCAAGGAGGGCGGGGGAGTCAAAAAATCCTAAAAAATGTCTCACGTAATTTATGGACGCCCCCTTAGCTAATATTTATATCGGGAGCTCATTAAAGGTAATTTCGGTCTACACCCCGTAACAAAAATAATAATATCAATGAGACAATGCAGCGACACCGGTTTATTATTTTCGTGGGTTTAATACTATTTGGGAAACGCTGGTGTAGTGCATAATTGGCGCGTATTTCGGCGCTTGCGTGAGGTGTCGGGCCGCGCTGGAGGGCACTCCGCATATTGCGGGTGCGCAGTGCACCAGGCACAGCAGGGAAAACATTAAAATTTTGTTCTTTTTCGAACACCAAATAGACGCAAGCAAGTCCGGCAAGCTTTTATGTTCCTGTATTCGATGGATCACATGAAAATAAAATGAAAAACGTTTATTCGGGAAATAGACAACTAATTAATGCAATTAACATTGGTTTTTCTTGGAATTCCAAAAAAATCAATCTTAATTTGATTGCTTAATAACGATATCTCTTGTCAGGGTGAGCGGTTAGTTCCGATGGAGTGCCGAAAAGTTTCTCGGTGAGGGCTACGGCATAGATGTCGCGAGTGTCGCTGCTTAAGTGGCTAAATAAGAAACAACACAAGCTGAGATATGAGGTGCATAGGAGAAATTCGTGTCTGTATCGTTGTCTAGCGGTGGTGTAGCGGTATAGCACACGGCACGGAATGCTGAGGACCTGGGTTCGATTTCCAGCGCTGGTCTTATTTTTCTGGTTTTTCTGTGCATCTATATTTCAGTTTGTATTTTCGATAATTAATGCAAATTAATAAGCAAAGGAAATGCGGATGTCAATCTTACCTGCATATGTCTTGATGATATCGGTCGAGAGGTACAAAAATTAAAAAATGCACATCTCCTGGACCAGATGGAATATCTACTTTTCTGGTAAAAGATTGTGCATCTGTATTGCTGACACTTTTACTACATATTTTTATCACATCAATTTATATCCGTCATTTAATATGACGTATGCAAAATGAAATGGCAATTTGTTCAGAGGCCTTATTGTCTAAGGTTTCTGACGCTCGCGATTGCAATCAAATGACAGTTTTTGTATGCGAAAGAGGCCTCAGCCTTTATACTTGGTTTGGATAGGTATTTAGCTAAATGTAAACAAAACAACGTCAATTAGTGTCTTAAACATTGAAATTCCCCCATTAAACTATCTAAACATTTACATTTCTGTATTGAAATACACTAGTCTAGTTTGTATTACAATGATAGATAAGAAAAATGTTTTAAAATCCTTGAATGTACCAAATCTGGCAGCTGAAGTTTGTTTACATTTAGTTACATACATATCTAAAACAAGTATGTATAGTGTTGTGAAATCGGAACAAACAAAGTTATTTTCGCATTTATAATTTTAGTAAGGATTGTAGCAATTGTAACTTTTGTGGCACAGGGGTCTGCTGTGAGTCTGTCTCCCTTACATTTACCTGCATCATTTTTTTTTCTTTTTAAACTCTCAGATCCCACATAGGGTCGCGGCACTCTCCGGAGCGCTACTCCGCTTGCCATGCTTTTACAAGATATGTTCTAGAGTACTATCAGTTGTATTAAACTCGCATTTGCCAGCCGTTAATTTCACGGCGGTGTTACAAAGTACAGTCAGCAAAATAAGGTTGTAGGAAAAAAACATTTTTGGGAATATTGTCGTCCATATTCAAGAATCATTTTCTCATAGTGACATCATAGATATTGCTTGATACCGAATCCAGCTAAAGTGGTGATACCAAGCTAAAATTAACATCAAATACTCATGTTTCCCTCTTGAAGCCGTGAAAAAAAAAACTGCCAAATCAACGCAATCAAAAGGTAAAGGCGTTAGACAGTTGTTTTTACCTCGAATTGCCGTAACTGAAAAACCTAAAGGGCCCTTCCGGTTGTCCTAGAAACTTGAAATTTGGGATGACACAACCAATAACAGAAGTCTGAAAATCTTCTTTTTTATGTTTAGACACTGTCGTATATTTAGTAATTATCTCATCTATTACAATGTAACCATTTAATTAATTATCAGTAATTTAAAATGACCCCACAATCTGTACAATTTGCTAAACCTGGAGTCTGCTACTTAACACTGGTTATTCATAAAAAAAAATTGTACGAAACTCCCTTGGCCTTTTATAAAAAAAAAACATATTCCTATTCGCCTTAATTGTCGGCTTTAGCCACATTAGTGCGAAAAAAATTTCAATGGAGCCCTAATACCCGGTTACCTCCAAAAATAGTGCAAGTTGCATTACATTGCGAGGCCATCAAGCTACTGAGTTTGTAGTGGTCAATCGAGCGCCGCAATGGAATGCAATTTTTCTTTTGGACGCAGAATAAGTCGTCACGTCTAGCTGGATCTATGACATTATGATATCACTTCATGAAAGTATGGGAAATGCCATAGGTTGGAAACCAGGTCATCGCAGGCATCTAGGTATTCCATCAGTGGTATTGGAGCGGCCATCGGCTGCTAGCCATGGGATACTAAGAACTAGGGAGATGCTTTTTGAATAAAAAAACTTCAAGATAAGTGTCGTTTTTTTATGGTTCCGTACTATTGGTGTGCATTGATTGGTGTGCAGATCTATTGTCAAGAAGACATTAATATCAAAGGCGTATTATAAAGTTAATGATTATATCATGGACAGGGATATTTGGAAATAATTCTGATCCGCATTAGCGATCCCTTCAAATAGCGAACCTACTGTGTTAAAAATACAGTTGTGTTAAATACTGGTGATGTATACATATCATTTAATAATATTGTAAATCTGTTTTAAAAAAAATATATACCTCGTTGAGTTTCTTGCCGGATTCTTCTCAACAGAGGTTTTTCCGAACCGGTGGTAGATTTTTTTTGACATTCATAAGTGCTTGTTATAGCCTAAATTGAATAAAGATATTTTGACTTTGACTTTGACTTTGACTTATTGGTTTGGTTCCAGGGTAGGCAGTTGATACTTTACGCCGTAGCAGCGCGCCACCAGCACTCTGCGTACATTTTGCTTACGAACAGGCTTCTGATAACATAGATATTTATAAATACCTACAGATTTGTAAGGAACTCTCAGTGCGCAAATCCGACTCTAACTTGATCAGTTTTTTTATGAGCTTTTTCCAATGATTTGATCGAGTAATGAACCCCATTTTTGATCTCGAAGGAAATGCAGCCTCATTCATTTACTTTACTCAGCAGCTGTCCAAAAATGTGCAAAATAGTGATTAAAGTAGATTAAAGTGTTATTTGTCAAACAATACAATATATGTATATTATTACTTGAGATAAGTCTCAGAAAGTTAAAGTCATACATTCAAATATTGACCACGTCCACATATTTTACTAAATAGGTCAGTGCTTAAACTTAACTAAATTTTCTGCATACTCACTACACAAGAAAATAGTCAGCTGATTTGACAACGTCACATTTCAGCTCATGGTACATATTACTCAGCCATCTCCATTAGTCAATATACCGTGGCGTCGTCGTAGAGGCAACTACGGGAAAGCCTACGGCGTAGCACTTCGCTACGCCGCCCGGGACGTAGCATGTGTTGCAAATGTAAAATATGGGGGTTCCGCAGTAATTTCACCATGTTTTGATGCTGAAATTAAATGTTGGGAATTTATTACTTTTAATTTAAGTATAAAGCTTAGGGGGTTTGTCTTAAAGCATCTGAAGCAGACAGTAAGTTCGAGTACGACCTCTGACTTTCAGAAGGTACGAAATTTCATTAGGAATCCTGCACTCACCTGAGTAAAGCCCGAGATGACGTTGACGGCGATCTTCTGCATTCAAAAGGACAACGTCACCGAACTCAGCACGCAGCGTTTCGGCCCTTTTCCAACGCAGTTTGCTTGGAAAACTTAGTTTGAAGATCGAAGCATAATACAGCAAATAATCTTTACTAATATTATACTGTGTGTACAGTCTATTAGTTTGTCTGTTATTTCTTACCGCTCAAACCGCTGAACCAATCTAAATGAATATAGTATAAAGCTAGTTTGATGCCTAGGGAAGGACATATAGTTTTCACACCTCTCCTTCAGAAAAGTAACTTTTCCTCCCTGACGAGAGGGAGCAAAGTGCAACTTTTCTGTTCAAGGCTTTTCTAAGTGTTTTATTGAAAATGCCATTTTTTAAAGTTGATAATTGGAAAGCCACGTCATTTTCTATGCTGGTTATTCTTTAATAATATTTAGAGTTTATTTTTTTCAAGTTTCTTAATGCTCGGTGTGAAAAGTTGTATGAGTGACTCGGGAGCAAAATTATTTTCATCTTGGGCGTTAACACTTGAATCCCTCATTACGCTCAGGATTCTATTGTAGAATCCTTCGCTACATTCTGGATTCAATGTACGCCCTCGCCGTAAATACACCATTTTGCTCCCTTGTGACACAAATAACTATTTCATCTCGAAAATAGTTTTCGCGGTATAAAAGATTTGCAAACAGTTGCGGGCAAAAGCCTGGTTCTTTTATAACTTTTTCTATCGTCTAACAAATTGAAGACCCGACTTATATCCTTTAGATGTTTTACTGCACTAAAAAATATAGATATAAAAAATATCTTTCCAATTATTTATCCATACTATAATATTATAAATGCGAAAGTGTGTGTGTTTGTATGTTTGTCCGTCTTTCACGTCGAAACTGATCTGATCGTCATGATTTTTGGCATAGAGATAGTTTATGGGACTAATAGTGACATAGGCTACTTTTTATCCCGAATAACATGCACAGTTCCCGAAGGAACAGCGCGCGATAACCGAATTCCACGCGGGCGGAGCCGCGGGCAAAAGCTAGTTAATTATATGTTTGGCAGCTGTAAGCACCTTATGTTTGTGGCGGAGTGAGATGGCAGATACGGCACGCGCTGTCCTCTGTGACATAATCGAGGGGATCGCTTCATTTACCCGACGGCGGGGCGGGAGGTTCCACCCGGGTGCTGGTACTGTTGAGATAAAACTTTTATCATAAGAATAAATAAATCTGTTTAGGGTTCCGTAAAAAAACCCTTATAGAATCAACTTTGTTATCTGTCTGTCCGTGTGAGTGCGCTGAAATATCTATCAAACAGGTAGGTACTCAGATCTGCTCTTTTGAAGTAGAGTATAATACATTAAACTTAAAAATTAAGCAATCTAAAGATACTAAATCTAAATCAAAGCAATCGCAACATATATTAGTAGGCAGGATATGACGCTTCTTTATATATTCTGTCTATATCTATCAACTTTATTACCCATAACCACAATAAATACATTTTGATTTCGCATTAAAATATTAGTAGCGATTGAGGACATTTAAAAATAGCGTTAATGAACTTATTTTGAATCAATTCAGATGAACCTTTATTAAATAGTAAAAATATCTAATTAAACTGTTGTCCCATAATAGCAATTTTAATTATGTACCTAATAAGATAAAAAATATTGTATCGCCGCATATCCGTACTAATATAATGAGTTTTCTATTATTATATTTTTCTCATATGATTAATTTCCCAACTATTAAATATGTAGGGACGTTTATTTTAAACTGTACGTACCTACTTCAAGGTTTTTATAAAACTCGACACAAACTTATAGGGTTCTACAGGATAGTCCTGAAATATATCCTGAATAGTTTACAGATTCAGAAAAAAATGCCACAGTTGGCAAAATAAGTCATTGGGAAAAATATTTTCGGCGAAAGCTGAAACATAATGATCGATATCATTGATCTCCAGTTGCAATCCAATCGCTGGCCACTGATGATCAAATAGTATCTAATCATCTTGCAAACGCATCCTACATTAATGTAACCTACCTAAATAATGAGACTCCGCCACCTAATTATTCATTATGATGTCTAATTTAATAAATGGCTCTCTCGCAGGACACCGCTTAACCCCGCCTGTGACGGTCACCTAGAATATTAACCATTCACCACCTTAATAATACACCTACCTCCCCTCCTAACCCCATCCCTTAAAGTCCCAAATCCCTCGACTTGCCTGAACAATACAATTTGTGTGATAAACTAGTTGCATATTTCAAAATGGCCGCTGCGTTAGCATTGCGTTTGCAGGAGCTCTTATACAATAGTGTTAGAGTTGTATTTCCAGCAATGGTGTTAAAAGGTTGTCAAGGCTCAGTGGCCAGGCTTTGTCAAGCGGTCAGTGAGAAAATAAGAAGAAGCGGCGCCATCTGCCGGCTGTGGACGGAACTGCGTGAAATTTTGATCAGGATTATGACGCTTATAAGCCTACTGGAGCTTTCGAGGGAATCAGGCCCATTACGTGTGCAAATACTCATTTTCGACGCGTCGCTGGGAGAATAAAGAATTCGTGCATTTTTGGGTGTCGGATTGTAGAGTTTTCAGGCGGAATAATGAAATAATGTGAAAGGAAAGGGTTTTAATGTTCTGCATGAAAGGAAATAAAGATCTGTCGTTGGATTGCCAAATTTATATAAGATAAATAATCGCATTAGATATTCGAATTGGCGCTTAATCACATTTTCTATACATGTAAAATGTGTAACAAGTCGGTGTATGTATGTAAATAAAAAGTAAAAAATTTGAGGAAAACTGTTACTAGGTGTATTTATCCTCTATATTCTCTATTCTCCTAACTAGGTTAGCTGGAAGAGATCCCTTTTTAGGGATAAGCTCGCCTTTGTTCTCCTCTCTGTGTATTTGTATTTTTATTTTTATGTGCAATAAAGAGCAATATAATAGGGCAATAGAAACCAAATCACTGATTTTTGGAATTATTGTCTGTTATTTGTAGGTTTAACCTCAGAACTGGCTTAACCTAGAATGTCCTAGAAGGATGCGGTTTTCAGAATAAGAGAGTTTGGGCCGTAGCTCCCACGTGGGTCATGTGCGGATTAGGAACTTATTAGGATCGTTTGTTTCAGAGGCCATAGTTCAAACCACTAGACTACCACGGCTTTTACCTGTAGAGATATTCCAAATTAATTTAAAATCACTTGTCTTACAGACCCTTTCGCTCTCCAACCTGCATTGTTCCCAAAGACAAGTTAAAAGGAAGTGGAGTGTCCTCTAACGCAATCAGCCGGCAGGTGGCATCTCAGACTACGATAAAATACATTTACACCAGTATCTGATTCAATAAACACGGCTACTGTACTTTGTTCCCGAAGTACTTTTACAAACCTTTCCTCACGGTGAAAAAATGGCGATAAAGAGACATGCTCGAGTTTATTCGCGCGATAGAATCCGGAATACGGAAAATCGCCCAAGAACAAAGTCATCGACATAGCTCGAAGAATATGCTGAATATGCAAGTTGAAGTGGCAGTGGGCGGACCACATCGTTTGTAGAACAGATAACTGTTGGGGGAGAAAAGTCCGAGTGGCGACCACAAACCGGCAAACCATGCGTTGGCAGGCCTTGCACTAGATGGACTGACGGCATCGCGAGAGTTTCGGGCAACCGGTGGAAACAAGTGCCGACTTGTTCTTTATTGTGGCGTTCTAAGTTATTACATAAATTAACCGCTAACAGCCGGATCTTTCGGTTCTAAAAGAATTTCACGATCTTATTCTTGGAGATCCCCAAAATATCAGAATTTAAATGTAAAAGTCAGAAGGGTTTAAGTACAGTCAACCAATTTGATAAAACCTTGATTAATTTGATTGAACCTGTTAAACTTTGCTATAGTAAATCATTTTAGTTTGTCTATAGCAATGCTTATTGGATGACGTAAAATGTCACAATGACAAGGTTCTGTGGTGGCCTAGGGATCAAAGTGGTTGACTGTACGTGTGCAAAGCCGCAGAAAAAGTTTACTTGCATTATAAAATGAATTCTATTTAAGCAACACTGCACTGCGCTGGCCAAATTCTACAAAATTCTCCGAACAAAGAACGTACGGTCAATTTCGCGCAGAATTCGCGGCGAAACAGCGACAACTCGTTTATCAGCTGTTTATGCTAACGAGCGAACTATCGCTCGAGCGCTGAGCGAAACTTCGAGCATTTGCAGTGCTTGAATATGCTAAGCGATAATTTGCGCTGCGACGATTGAGCTCGATTCGCGTGGCAGCTTTTAAACTATTTGCGCAGTTTTTAACCGATTTATTTATGTACTAGCTGTTGCCCGCGACTCCGTCCGCACATAATTCGTTTATAGCTTCCCGCTGGAACTACGCAATTTTCCGAGATACTCGTAAAAACTATCCTATGTCCTTTCCGGGGCTCCAAACTATCTGTATACCGAATTTCATCTAAATTGGTTCAGCGGTTTAAACGTGATTGGGTAACAAACATCCAAACCTCCAAACTTCCAAACATCTTCACAAATTTTCACAGAGGTCGTAGGATTTCGTTGCTGCAATCTGCATCTGCTCCTACAATATGATTCAACCAAGCATCTTAAAGAATTATTAGTTTATTTAGCTGAGTCAATACTTTTCGGTACCTATTTCACATTTAATGACAATACACAAAATATATTTCCACTAAGTTTTAGTAATACCAACCAACGTGTATGCAATGGACAGTTGCCATCGATTTATAATGCCAATCAAAGTTTTGGCGCATACAGCTAGACGTACAAATAAATAAAAAAGCGGAATATTAAATAACACGTTGGGATATGTTAGATTTGGAGCATGGCAAATATTGACGCGCGCTCAGCCGTGATATTGGGCGGGTCAGAGGACGCTGCATCTTTGAAGGTAGATCTATACACTTTAATGTTGACTACTCACTGAAATGTTGCAATTTCGGGTGAGCAAACATGGATAAAATAAAGAGTCTTCATCGTGTCCCTTGTTTAGAGGAAATGTAGCTCTACTGGTGGCGGTAGAGCTAGGGTTATTTAAATATAATCTTCTTTCCAACATTTATTTCAAAAAATGATTCATCATAAAGGCAAAACCAAAATACCTTAAATTTATTTACTAATTGAAACGAATTCACCTAGTCCAAGTAAAAGTAAGCAAAGATTGTGATTAGGTTACATATTTGTAGAATAAATACATCTACTATAACTCCCATACGGATAAAAAGCTAAAATTAACGCAGCTTGGACACATTTAATTGTAAATCCCCTACCTATCAACTTGTACCGTGTTTGAGCAAATAAATAACTACTAAGATTATTGAAATCTTTGTACATTGTTTGTGTTGTTTGTTACTGCTCATGTAACGAAGTGACTACTAATTATATGTTCACACTGTGGCCCTACTTTTTGGGGTTCAATTGTAACGAAGGTAATTTAGTCATGTCGACCCTTTTTTTGCAAGTAACGAAAATTTTGCGTACACTAGAGTTATGTTTCATGTAAAAAGTACTAATTCTGTAAGTTCTATGCTTTGTCGAGTTTAGCTTGATAAACTTTCAAAATCTAGACAACAATATCTACCATTTAGTAAAAGGAAATGACAGGGTCCAAATTTAGATATTAATTTCTATTTAGCTATTTTAAGTTAGTCTTAGTTATGTTAATTTTACACTCAGTCCCTGTTTTTACACTTACTTTTATTGTTAAATAAAAATTTGTTTCTCATGTCCAATGCTAATTCTATCTGCATAGGATAAAATGCATTTTTAACTCTTCTCGTTCATAGTATAGTACTACTAAGTCTAAGTTCATACTATAGTACTCTTAAGTCTAGAAAGAAGGACCGTTATGGTTCTTGTCTAGAAATATCAATTTTCGTACGAGTGTTTGTCATACAACGTTTATACAGAAGACTAAGATAAAATTTTGGGTTCCATCCAAAATTTCTATGGATAAATCCCGGAATTTCAATTCGACCGCCAGATCTGGTTAATGCTAGCGAAACCGCGGGTAAAAGCTAGTACATAGCAATCAAGCCTAGTGAACCAAAAGATTTCCACAACAGACAACAGGGCTCGCTAGTCATGCAGACAAATTAGTATTGTCATACCCAATTGGAATGAATCTTGTAAACAAATGACCGTCGCGCCCTACCAGTGCGCTTCGTTAGGCGGCAAAAACTGGGAGCTCCACGGCCGGACAGCGGGGAACGGGCTATATCCGTGCTGTGCCATATTTTTCCTGTCCCTGGATGTAGTTGGGGAAAACGGTTGAGGCAGTTTTAACAGGAAGTAGAGGTTGGAGGTACGTTTTTATAAAATTCAGTACGTAAAGTTTGAAAGGAATAATAGAAATACATAATGGTTATTTGATTAATTAAATGAAATCAACAACCTTACAGGGTTGTCATTATACTGGTTATTCGGGAGAAGTGAGCGGCGCCAACCTTACCGGTTTCATTGAGCCATGGCTACAAGCGAGATCAACTTTTTTTTCAATATTGAAAACAAAAAGTATTAAATTATTTACTGAGTGCATGGTCAGCTAAAATACGAAGAAGCTTGTAATAAAAATTAAATTATCGCCTTTGATAAGAAACCCTAAAATTTCACATGGATAAAATACTGCCCTCTTAGGACAAAAGGTATCCGTAAACCCGTGGCTTTGACCAGACCATCCGTCCATCTCGTTAAATAAACAGTTATAAGTAAAAGTGAATCATTTGTTCGTTATAAACTGCTGAACTGAGACTTGATTTCACGAGTGAGTTAATGACAGCGTTCGCAGCCCTTCATATCACGTAATTAGCCCAGCATTTTCATCGTGAGCACGCAGCTACCAGATACAATACTTGCATGGTTACTAATGGGCAATATGGGGGAAGGACCTTGGTGTAATGTTAAAGTTGACGGGTGTTATAAGTTCGACTCCAATGTCTGTCTGTCTTTCTGCCTGTGACATCGTAACTCTCAAATGAAAACACCGATTTTGATGCCTTGTTCTACGTGAAAGCGAGTCGCTTTGCTGTCGTAGCTATGTCTCATTAAAAAAGGTTCAGCAGAGATGTTGAATTGTGATGTTGAATTTTGGAATGACAACTTCGGGGGTTTTTAACTTTGTGTAGTTGGTTAGGTTAGGATATTTTGTTATTTTTAACTATTAATGAGTTATGCCATTCGCTGTCATAGGATACCCTTTGAACATTTCGCCAATATCTAGGACGCATCAGCTTATTCCCTCCCACCAGTGTTAACAACAAGCACAACAAGTACACTTGATTAGCCCTTGCATAATTCTAACGGGAATCGCCGCCATTTTGAATATTGCACGACCTCTGGCCGGCTCCCAAATATTATGCATGGCGTGATCATATCGCGCTTTATTGCCAACCAAAGTTGTTATTAAAAAAGTTATGAGGTTTTACATGAAGAACGGCGTGTCAGACGCGATCAGGGGAGATTTGAAAACATTGTCTTTGGAATTGTACGTGTTATTATTTTCATTGTTTTTCCGAAGTTACCAGTTATTGATTATCATTTTACAGTTTGATGAGGGATTGTGCTACTAAAAGCAGAGAGGTAACATTGGATCGGAAGAATATTTATTAAATTAATGCTTGTGACGAGGGTCATGATTATTACGTGTATCAGTCTGATTTAAATCAATCCCTCTCTCTCTCTCTCTCTCTCTCTCTCTCTCTTTCTCTCTCTATGGTTGTGATGCGACAGAATACACTGCATCAGATAAATGTGCACGCAACCATATAAAATCATACTACAGAGATTACCAAATTTCATCTAGTAGTTTTAGCATGAAGAGATAACGGACAGGCAGATAGAAGTAAAAATAGGATAAAATACGGTGGGTTTAGCTTAAGCCCGCGGTTTTGCTTAGGTGGAAGAGTAAAAAATGGGATAGTTCTTAATTTTGTGCCTCTGGCCCCCGGGGTTCGGGCTTACATTATTTGTCAGTTAGTCACGATTTTCATAAGTTCAGTTTAATTATGAGTCAGAAATCTCAAAATATTTTAGTAAAAAAATTTTTTTTTTTTCAGATAATTTTGGAGAAAGCTTATGTTGCTCCCACGGAACTTTTGGTGAGCATTTTCAAAACATATTGTGTAGTATTATGTATAAGTAGTTTAACAAGCGTTTCATTGATCGATAGATAGATCAAAATATTAATAAACTTCACTTATAATCAAACAAAATTCTGAAACCTGGAAAAAAATCACAAACTGTTTTAAGTTTTCAAATCATCTTTCAAAAATATCGAAAAATATATAGCAACATTCAATGAATATTTAACGGTAATTTTTATAATCTCAAAGAATACCTAACCTTTAAAGGAAATTAATTCGGACCAAATGCTACCCAAAAATAAAAAATACCGCTAACGAACTCCTAATTCTGAATAAAAAAAACATATGTATTTTCAAAATTGTTGATCGCTAATCTACTATTAACTAAATAATGATTTGTACTCTATCATCTATCATTAATCTTCTTATATAATAATATAATAATCCCAGCCTATATACGTCCCACTGCTGGGCACAGGCCTCCTCTCATAATAAGAGGGCTTAGGCCGTATTCCACGCGAGCCCAGTGCGGATTGGGAACTTCACACACACCATTGAATTGCTTCGCAGGTTAATCTTCTATCGTAACAAGTATTTATAGCTGCCACCAAAACATATATCTTATTACATTAAGAAGGATAAATCTAGTGTTAGCGTAAGCAGCATAATGCTGTCTTTAGTCTAAGCAGCACTTGGTCCAGCTCTCACAAAAACTGGTCAATCTTCTTTCTTTGCAAAATTACCACCATCTCGCTCGCTAATCCTGCCGTGAAGCAGCAGTGCTTGCACTATTGTGTTACGGCGTGGGGAGTAAGACAGCCGGTGAAATTACTGGCCCGTGAGGTATCCCATCTTGGGCCTCTAGGTTGGCAACGCGTCTGCAATACCCCTGGTGTTGCAGATGTTTATAGGCGGTGGTGATCTCTTACCATCAGAAGAACCACTTGCTCGTTTGCCATCCAGTCGAATAAAAAAAAAAAACAATATCTTCGCGCAAGAGCGAATCCGCTGTAATATTTCTGCGTCAAAACCCTGGTCACAGTTATACTTGACGAAGTATTTTATGTATAATACTTTAAATAAAGCGAGTACAGTCGCGCCGAGGGGAGCTAACTCGGTTACGTCGGCCATGATTCGATTCCGCACTTTTATCGACTCGGATTGCTCCAGACGGCATTTGCATGTGCAAGGAAGCTTTGTCGCGTCTGCTGAGGAGATGGATGTTCTGTTTTAATACAGTTCCAGTTAAATAACTATGATTCACCAATGTACTACTATTTCTATATGTCGGTATATATTAATAAATGCAAAAGTTTACATGTTTTGATGTTTGTGACGTTTACGTAAAAACAAAGCAATGGATTCGCATCCTTTTTATCTCGGAAAATAGTTCCTATGGGTTCACTGTTGGATCGCATATATTATCAAATGTGATATTAGAAAAAAAGAAAGAGGGAATAAATTTATTTACTAAACTTCGGCACAACAAAAAAACAATAATAATATTACAATTAAGCATACCTAATTCTTTTTAGCCGAAGATCAGGGTCTCTTTTTACAATCAGCTTTACAAGGACTTAGGTCAGGTTTTTCAAAAATCAACCTTGGTCTACATCTCGTAGCAATGTTTAATGCAATTACTTGTATTGTGCCTTGTAGCCACTGCAACGTAAAGTCGCAATGGAAGACGTTTCGGGTAATTCGACGAACTATCCGAGAAGGTCGCGCGACGGTCCGTGACGTCGTTAAAACTAGATGGACTAAAAAAAACTTTCAGAAATAAACAAGCTACGTGTCCAACTTCAATGAGGCTCATCCTTCGGAATCGTTGTTGCTTAGAAAATAAAGTGCGATTTGGCTAATAATTTACGAGGTACGTCAAAACAATCGATTGTAACTTTAAGGTGTATTGTTTTAGGGTTGCTTTTTATTGATTTTAGTTGTCAGCTGGGGTTGTGCCCTCTAGAGCCCCTTGGGATAGTCCAGTAAACGTGTTAGTCATGACGTTTCATTTGTTTTCTGAATCGGATAGTGCGCATGTGGGCATTGATGAGGTTTGAACAGATGACGAGCTTTCACACTCCAACGAGTTTGCTAGGATACCTAGTTTTTGTGATCGATAGGAAATAAACGCGTTTTGATAATACTAAACTGTAATTGTAATCCTTTGGTGTAGAAAAAGTATGAAATAAGTTTCAATTTTAAGGTGTCGATTGTGGTCGGATGTGTTTTTCGACGGCATAGAAACTTAATTTATAGCGAGAAAACTGTCAAGTAAATACAAAAAATTATATAAAAATAAATATTTCTGAAGCTTGATGAGAACAAATACTTTTGATGATTTATTTGTCCAATTACTTTTGTTAACTATAAAATTGCCTGAATTTCTATCAAAAATCCTTCCAAAAGTCCTTAGCAAATTTTTTAATCAATTAGAAGTGTGGGTGAAATTCGACTAGCAGGATTCGACCCAAACAAAAGAAACATTATGATTTATACAAGGTCGTAAAATATACAAGAGTACAAGACTAGTAAACAACATCGTGGGCAAAAATTTTTCGTCGTACTATCAAAACAGACCCTATCTGTCAAAACATTGCTACTTACGAGTGATGACATAACCCTAACCACCACAATATCAAGAAACAATAACCTAAAAATCAGTTTACTCGGTCGAGTGACCACACTTTTCTCGTAAACCGTGTCGTCTCCATCAAACGGCCATAAACGACACCCTTCAAGGGCCAACAACATCGATAGTTAACAAAGTGGGGACGAGCGTTGGTTGGTTTTATGGACTCTACTAATCGGATATAGCGCGGACAGTGATTGCGTGAAAACCTGTAGATTTACCCCATTTGGTTTTTAAGTGTGAAAATTTAAGTATTTTATCCAAATACCCATTGAGTTTTTATTTTTTTACAATGTACAATTAATCTAACACATAAACATGTATTATGCGTTCTCTGGTGTCAACTGGGACGATAATGTTATGAGGGTTTGAAAATATGACAAAACGGTTCGTGATAAGGTAGGCAGTGTCCTGCCTTCTATTTTTTTCGGCTTGGTGGAGGCACTTCCGGTCCCCCGATAGTAAGCAATACAAATAATAGAGGTACTCTAGAAAGTCGCTTACTACCTAGGTACTTTAGAACAATCTTTGGTGTGCTCTCTATTGTCTCTCACGTAGAAGATCATTTGTTTATAATTTTTTAAACTGTTTAACTACTCGTTTTATAACAAATTTACTGTCTTAAAAACTTCAAGAAACGTCTTAAAACGATTATTTCTAAACGTTAACCGTTCACTGCACCGTTATATGATTATTAGCAATTACGTTTAACTACCACTGCACGTTTTTATTTTCCCGCAAAATAACCGGCCCGAGGTGAATTCGGACTTAAGACCGAAAATGCCTACAAAACTAAAATAGGCAGTAATTAATTCGCATCATTTTTAAACTAAGAACTATACCAGAGCCGTATTGCCTAACGTTTTGACGTTCGCAATCAAATAACAGTTTTCACGTACAAAGCTGTCATTTGACTACGATCGCAAGCGCCAGAAAACGTTAGGCAATACGGCCTCTGTTTATATAGTTAATTAACTAAATGTAAACAGACTTCGCTGCCAGATTTGGTACATTTAAGGTTTTTATACATTTTACTTATCTATGTCGTAAGAGGCGACCGAGCATATGGCAGTGTCTCACCGCCAGCGAGAAAACGATTGGCTATCGACTATTTTCTCGCTCAAGAAACGAACAAAAGATAAAAGATCCTGTGAGTAAAAGAGACACATATATTTAATAGTTGATCGCTGGCTGTTCACACTGTTGGCGAGAACTCGCTCTTAACATCTTTGTCGCAGCGACAGGAGCTATAAAACTCGCTGAGCTATAGATACTCGCTCAGCGATGTCAGCTTGGCGGCCGCCCCGCACGAACGAGTCGAGTGGAGCGAGTAATCGCCCGTCGCACTCGAACACTCGCTTACAGCCAGCGACAGAACTACACTCGCTTCTCGCTGCTCACCCTCTCGTTCTAGTTGCTCGCTCTACTCGCTTCTCGCTCATCGTCGGCGGTGGACAAGTGCCTATAGATTAAGGTATACCGTAGGCGACAGGCTAGCAACCTGTCACTATCGTACCGTTTTTGTCAAACTTAAAACCTAAAATTGCTAGCAGTGGCTCCGAAGCGGTAACGTTTCGTGTGCTCTGCTTACCCATTTGGGAATACAGGCGTGATGTTTGTGTATGTGCTACCTTATCTATCATTGTAATACAAACTAGACTAGCGTATTTCAATACAGAAATGTAAATGTTTAAGATAGTTTAATGGGGGAATTTCAATATTTAATACACCAATTGACGTTGTTTTGTTTACATTTAGTTAAATACCTATCGAAATCAAGTATAAAACTAGCTTCACGTAAACATTAAGAGCTTCTTAACATTACACAAGAATATTTAAATAAAATACAGCTTTATCTCGATTTGAGAGAGTTTAAATATGCAATAAGGACTAAGGACACAGTATAAAACAGTAATAGTCTTCAAGGAACGAGAGTGTGACTCTCACTCGGTCTCAGCCAATTTCAATTTTGAAAATTTACTATAGTGACTGCTTACGGTCAGCGTAACGTACGGGTAAAGCCGTAAATGGAAAAATAATTGCTCATTAGACCGTAATTTTTGGGTTGTGTTTTTGTTCTTGTGATCTCATCGGTTTAGTCTACCACAGGTAGCAGCTGTTTTTGCGATCCGCGAAGAGCTCTCAGACCCGAGACGATTATCACTGTGCATCATGCAGACTTCCTATAGGTATTGTAAGGTCCGTTGAACGTTATAGCATCATTGTTCGCCAATTTACCCTCGAAGATTAAATAGCAATGGGCAGGCCATATTGCTCGAAGAACAGATAACTATTGTAGGACAAAACCGCGAACTGCGGGGTGAGCGGCCTCGGGGATGTTATATACCGACGACGATTAACGCCTAATGATGTTTTGTTCAACAGCGGACGTCTCTTGGTTGATGATGAATACATAAACGAGTTTGCGTCATCAGATAGTAAGCAATGTCTTCCACACATGGGCAGTCACCTGCATAATATCTGCCACTGCGGAGCATGCAAAAATATCTGATACGTCCTACCGGACCTGAAAATAGAGTCGTTTTAGATATTTACGCGCGCTTTGTGTCAGATATTGGTAGTGGTGACTGGAAACTCATGACTTCGTAGCATTGCTGTTTTACTGGACTTTTACTGTGTCAGGGCGGCAGATGGTTGACAAAGCGCAGTTCTCCTCGGCTGCCTCGAAGCTTTCAAAGTTAGCCGCCGCAGCTTTTTTCGCTAACTTCGACTGGGACTTATTATTCTAGCGTGTCTTTCGTATTTAAATTGAAACATTTTTCGAGTTGGAGTACAAAATGCATTTGTACTGGAGTTTAACAATGGATGACTCGCCGTCATAGGATTGTTAAAGGCTTCCAGCGGTTGCCTCTATTTAGATGTAGTTACGAGGGAAATTGCGGAAAAAGTTATTCCACACATTAAGTCTTTATTGTACACAATTTAGAAAGCAATTAAGAAAATATCACACACACAAACATCACGCCTGTATTCCCAAATGGGGTAGACCGAGCATACGAAACGTTACCCGCTTCGGAGCCACTTTTAGCATTTGAGGTTTAAGGTTGACTAAAAAAGGTACAAGTAGTTATATATTGGGGATTCTAGACCACTTTTATTTGCGGTTGGTAAAAATGTGTGTGGTATATGAAATGTATGGGCGTAGTATGGGTGGTGTGATAAGATAACGTATTACCAACTGCAAAAAGCGATTTAAGTTTGTAAAAAGTTTTGTGCAGTAGGTATATGAGGGTGTCGCGAGTACGTTTTCTAGGCGATGTTGAGGGGCGAGGATGATGGTTGTTGAATTTAACAGTTGAGGGGGCGGGGCGGGGTGTGATGAATTGAAAGTTGAGGGGGCTGTAGAGGGGGCTGTAGAGGGGGTGATGGTTGTTGAATTTAAAAGTTGAGGGGCTGTAGAGGGGGCTGTAGAGGGGGGCTGTAGAGGGGGCTGTAGAGGGGGTGATGGTTGTTGAATTTAACAGTTTAGGGGAGGGGGAGGGAGTTGGTAAATGGTGTTTGGTATGGAGATTTTTATTTTCCCGAACGTATGAAAAGTTTGTAATTGAATAATATTTAACGGTTGAAAAATGAGCAAATTATATTATTGCCAGCGTGAGATAAGGGTCACTACTAAGTACTTAATTGCAAATCTAGAAGGGATGCAGCTCTGCATTATTGCAATAGTGCCGGATGTATGGTGTGTGGGTTGATTTGATATTTCTACGTTTCATTATAAATCTAGTTTCATATTTATTCATTATATTTCTCTCTGTTGAGTGATTAACACTAGTTTTCAAACATTAAAATGTATATTTCCAATTTGTTGTCTCTGACGGTTTTACTGCAGTTTACAATCGGTCAATAATAGTGACTGGAAAATGTAACAGTATCACCATTTAAAGAACATTATTTCCCATCATGCGCATCGGCTTCGTGGAAATATAAAAGAATTTTTGTAATTGGAGGGAATAACACATCCCCAGCCCAAAAATGGAGTGGTACGTAAACATTTTACGTTGGTAAAAAAGGTACAACTGCTAATGCAACCCACCTACCATTATTCGTGTGAATCAGGATGAGGCTGTCGATTTACCGCTGTGTATAATGGTGAAATGCTGATGTTTAAAATGGAGTTGGTGAGAGAGGCTGTTGTAAAGGCCCC
>NC_133479.1:19939260-19950658 GCF_025370935.1 Choristoneura fumiferana | reverse complement strand
TTGTGGTGGTCAATAAAGAATATTTGTATGATATTTATTGTATGTACTAGCTCATTCTGCAAAGCTATGTCGATTACATTAACCGTTGAAGAGTCCATTGGCCCGCACGAAGCGGTTCGCTAATATATTTCCTTATGCGGACTGCTGCATATATCACGTCATAAGCTGAATAACTTTGATACATGAGATTTCATTAGAATTCATTTTTACGCGCAGCGCAACCATCACAAAATTTTGTCCGTAGCAGGTTTAGTTTTATTTACTTACTAAAATAGCGTTGAAAAAGCATGATCTCAATTTTGCGTGTTAGTTAGGTACCTATTCTTTGACTTAAGCTGTAACTCAATCTGCAACTTAAATACTTACCTTCCGCAAACCACAGTTTGTACGAGTCTCAAGATCTGTTTTAATCTAGATTAAGAGATGCCGCGGCACCGCATCCGCCATCTTTAAATTTAATCTGATCAGAAATTAAAGCGGAAACCCCATCAATGCATTCATAGAGTTCAATTCGAATGCCTTCGCGTCGGATCGGAATCCCGCGCACCATTAGCGATCCGTTTTTGAATTCCAATAGAGGTGCGGAATTATTGCGAAATTTTTCCCCTACTGGCATTCTATTATCCGATATTGCGGATTCACGCTGGGTATCTCTATTAAGGACGCGGAACGCGAGGCATCTGAGGTGTTGGACATCGGCTAGCGAGCCTATGTGTGCCAGAGTGCATGACGTTTTACTATATCTTTAAACGAGTAACTCTTGCATAGATAACTATTTATTTATTTTAGGGATCTCGGAAAGAACTAATGTGGCGGCTTTCGGGGGCGAACTGTTGATAGCTTGGGTTTATCTCTGAGAAATTGCATGTTTTCGAGTTAGACATGTTTTTTTAGCGTACATTAGTTAAATTTCACGTTGCAATAAGATTGATAATTTTATTTCAAAACAGTTTGCACTTATGAAGCATTTTGTTGCTCGAGCGAGCGTACGTTACAAGTAATAGGCATGCAAAAACAAATTATGAGCAAATTAACAAAACAAATAATTAAAGTTTATTTTTTTTTTTTTTTTTTTTTTATTATGGACAATATATATTTTTTACAGTTATTATGTAATATTCATTCGACTAAATAAGGTATATTATGTACAATAAAATTAAATAAACTAAAATTATATTAAATCTAAAAATGGACCCTGCGGCATTTACGATGCTGGCAGCATTTCCCCGCTGGATCGCAAGACTGATGCGTTGAGCGAGGAAACTGCCAGCTCTTCGGTCTCCTGTGGTATCTCTGAGTCTCTTCGATAGAAAAAGTTTAAATTATAATAAGTGTTTTGTAACTAGTTTTTATTTAAGTTTTATTTAATCGTACCTTTATTATTATTTCAAGTAGGTATGAAAAAATCCAAGTAATAGCTACTTATTCATTTCTTTACCAGTGCAGATACAAATTGATCCGCAACTCCGCAACTTTTAAAATATTCCCTATTGGTTTTTTTTCCTACAGATTAAATATAATTTTCAATGTATGCGATACAATACAAAAGTGACAGCACATTTATAAATGTCTATCTATGAGATGTCAAATAAATGTCTAAAAATCTTTAAAAACCACCGTATCAAGAGACAGCGATAACACCGCAATGTCCGATACACTGATTTGACGATAAAACTTTGAGGGTCAATAAATTAAATCAGTGTTTTTCAACGTATCGTTTTTACGGTCGCGCCCCCTGGAGCCTAGAATCCAACTGACGTCGCCTATCATGCTACAAATATCAAAAATTTTGCTATACATTGCTTCTTCGAATAAACTTGAAAGTGTAATAAAAAAAATAAAAAAAGTTTATTATTTTTAAAAGTCGCTGAACTAATGTTGTTCAGTTTGAGGAGTATGATCTATGTTTTGATTATTTGCCCGTGTTATAGGCCACACCCGGTATAATACCCTAAGTGCAGTCCGAGTAATTGCTACAGTTAGTCAGTTTGATTGTACATATCGTCGCTTCGGAGGTAAAGATACTAAAGCGACACTTTGGGCCAAATTGAGTTATATATACCACCGGAATCAGCGAATTTTTCTGCATCGATCTATCTGGGTTTCGGGACGATCAGAGGACTTTTTTGGCGCTTTAGTCCCTGAAAAATCAGTGAAATTTGGGACACTTATTACTAATCCGACGCTTAAATTGATTATTTTCTCTTTAGTGCTTTTACCTGTTTTAGTTTCTACACGTTTATATTGTTAAGTCATTTGTAATTCTTCACCTTTAAATACATTTGGCGTTTTAGTACTCTGTGCATATCAAGAAATATGATTCTTCGTCGCTTTAGTAAATTGTTCCAGTCTATTCTGAAGTTTTGGATGCGTTTAGTATTTTGGTTAAACTGATAAGAATATATTTAAGTCGTTTGAGTATTTAGTACAAAACAGTTAACAGAATCTGTGGTGTATTAAGTACAGTACAGTACAGTACAGTAAGTCAATAATCTGTCATTTTATTGTCAAAAAAGAAGTGTTTAGGTATTTTTCTTTTACGAAAAATCAATTATATTGGCGAGTTAGTAAAAGTAGCCACGATATTTTCATACGAATTGTAGATATCATGCCAAAGTAATCTGGACTTTAATCTTCTATTCATCTAGAGACATCTAGCTATTCTAAACGTCCAGGCTTTACTATATAAAAACAAATCTGCTGTGATCTCATTTGAAATAAAACATGAGATAACATGCAACTTAAGTACTATATTTAAAAAAAACAGACAGACAAGCAACTGTACGATGGTTCTTGAGGCTACGTAGCCTGTTCCTGATCAGCGGACTGTCACCGAAGTCTTCGGGCCCGGCGCTCCACCGAATCCAATGCGGCTAACTGATACTTGGCGGAACCGTCCCAAAGGCGACAGAAGTATTCCATACAGGACCTTACCTGCGTTTTGTAAAGAGTAAAAAGCTGCTCAAGTGTGAAATACCGTTTCACCTTATATAGGACACTAAGTTTTTTAGCAGCCGTTTTCGCTCTGGACTCAATAGCCGCCCGAAGTTGAGACTAGATTGAAGGTCTAACCCAAGAACCTCAAGATGGTCTTTAGTTGGTAAGGATACCCTCCTATGGACTGTAGGAGCCAAAGTGAACGGTCTCCGCTTAGCGGTAAACAGACACGCCAGTGTCTTGGCAGCACTGAACTGGACCGAGTTGGCCGAGCCCCAATCGGACATGGCCTCCGATGTCGAATTCGTCCGCTGTACCATAACCTCCCTGAGTGCCCGATCTTATCATCGCTGGCCTGGGCCGTTAGAAAGGTACCTCTCTGCAATTGTGCGTCATCTGCGTACCCAAAGACATCAGGTATGAGCAAATCGTGAATGTGCAGCAATAATAGGGTTGCAGATAGGACCGATCCCTGAGGCACCCCGGCATTGATTGCCATGAGATCAGATGAGCATCCGTCAATGATGACTCGAATAGATCGGTTCCGCAGGAAATCAGAGATCCATGAGCATAGGACAGGAGGAATCCTGCTAAGAAGGCCTCTGTGCCAGACACTATCGGATGCCTTGGAAGAGAGACACAGCAAGAGCTTCGCCATGCTTCTCAACAGGTTCACCCCAAATGTGAGTAGCATATACCAGAAGGTCCCCAGTGGACCGATTTCAGCGGAACCCGTATTGGCGGTCATTGAGGAGATCTTACCTTCTAGATATACCAACCAGGAACTTAGCATTCAATACACGCTCCATTACCTTACGTAGTATGGAGGTGATTGCGATAGGCCGATAGTTCGACGGGTCGGCACGACTGCCCTTTTTGGGTAGGTACTGGCTGCACATTAGCAATCTTCCACGATACCGGGACCTGCCTCATCTTGAGGGAGAGTGTGAACAGGCGTGTCAAAACCGGACACAGTTCCGGAGCACAGGTCTTTAAAACAATTCCAGGTATAGTTTATTACTAGTTTTATTCACGTCCAGAGAACGCAGCGTTCTTGAAACCTCCATTTGGTGTATTTCAACCTCCTGCTTAAACGTATCACAGTGAGGAATGGAGGGAGGCACTGCACTACCATCATCAAGACGCAAATTTTCCGCAAACAGAGAGACAAACAGGTTTGCCCTCTCCGCTGCAGTGTGAGCTAGCGACTTATCCGACTTCAGCAGTGGTGGCAGTCACGGACGACAGAAATTGGACTCCACCGATTTGGCTAAGGACGAAAACGCTTATGAAATGTATTTTCTTTATTTCTTTTCTTTTTCTTTACTCACTCTCAGAGGGGTAGAAAGCAAATTTGGTACCGATACAACCAACATGGAGGAATCGCGCTTTCCGTATGACCTTTTTGCAGGACATGGCAGCTTTGTTGAAGAGCTGTTTCTTAACGTGCACATCCTGTCCGGAGCTTTGCGACATCGAGCAGCCCATAGTCAGTAAGCAAGTAGACTGCTTAATAGCTTCAGCTTGAGCGCACTCAGCGTTAAACCATGGGCGAGATTTGCCACCAGTGGATACGTCAGTGAAAGGAATGAAATATTCCATACTCTGATGCAACACATCGGTAACAGCTTCTGCGCAGCTCGACGAATCGTCACTGGGAAAGCAAGTTTTCTGCCATGGATAGGAAGCAAAGAAATGACGCATCTCATCCCAATCTGCTTACTTGTATCGCCATACTTGCCGAGTACCGATTGAGCAATCGGGAAGAGTGCGACACAAATTTCACCAGACAATGGTAAGAAGTACCCAGAGGGAAAGACACCGACACATTGTACCTGTCTGGATCAGTCGTCAGGAGAAGGTCCAAGCAATTAGGCCTGTGCAAGGCAACATCCGGTATGAGAGTCGGCTGTTTAACCAGCTGGGTGAGATCTAGCGAAAGCGCAAACTTGCGCGCTTCTCTTCCTGCATGGTCCGTGACTCTGACTTGATACGGGAACAACCAGTCCTCGCAGTGAGCATTAAAGTCCCCCAACAAAACCAACTACGCACGCGGATACCGTTGCTGAACCACACGCCGTGCTGTAACACTGAGGTGATCAAAGACCCTGATCGTTTCCAAGTCACCGCTGCGCGACCGATATATAGATTAGAGCGTAAACCGTTTGTTCAACACCAGTGTCCATCAGTAGCCAAAGAATGGAAAAGCTAGGATTCTCAAGGTTGTGGAGACGCTGAGTACAGATGTCATCACGAACGTACCGTACAAGCAGACCCCAGCACGTGGCTTAAAAGTATGCTCCAGGCTGTACCCTGGGTAGTGTGGGTAGTGCGAGTACGCCGTGTCTAAGGGACATTTTATCTGCGTCTGGGTATCCTGGTCTCCTGATGGCAAGAGATCACCACCGCCCATAAACATCTGCAAACCAGGGGTATTGCAGACGCGTTGCCAACCTAGAGGCCTAAGATGGGATACCTCACGTGCCATTGCAGTAATTTCACCGGTAGAAAAGAAGAAGGAGATGAGAAAGACAAAAGTGAATAAGTTAGAAAAGACGGTAGTTGAACAGACACAGTGCTGCTAACCCAGCAGCACACGAAAGTGATCCACAACACAAGGAGCCCGGTCTGGTGACTGCGGGGATGCCCGAACCCCCCCAAAGACGGCTTTCGGGTCCTCTCTCCGGTCGCCAACCTCTTCGGGATTTTTCGCAAGTTAGCGGGGCAGCCTTTCAAAGTTGGCGAAACCTCTACTTGGGCTTCCTACTAACTGCGGTCGACCAGCGGAGCACCGTGCTTCGGATTCCGCTACCCTCCACGAACAGGCACCCGGTGCAGCAAACTGACGGTACCGAAACCGGCTTGCACGCAAGTCCCTGCCCAGACCCGTCCCTCCACATGGCTACTCCTAACTTTATGCTGGAACACGGCCAAGACCGTTTTGCAGCATAACTTAGTTAGGTGGGTGGTGACAAACCGCTGCCGAAGCCTACCACCAGGAATGAGGTTGTTCATTTGGCGCTACCTAGGGGACACGTAGGGGTAACTAGAGCTATTAGCCCACGGACGCGAACAACTCTATCCCCCAATAGTTGACGATAGGCAGATAACACGATAACAAGAACCAATGTCAAATAAAACTTAAAAGTTTCTACGATTTCCTGTGTTTCCTTTGAATTTACTCGTAGTAATATTGACTAAAGTCGAAGTTCGTGTCGTGCGGTCCCTCTGACAATTATACTATTTAATACGAGAGCGAGAGGGACGGTACAATACGAACTTCGAGTTTCGAGTTTCGTATTAGCCCTGCAGACGGTCCATTAGTGATCATTCGTTAAAGGAATCTGAAAATTAGTATTTTGTATTTCAAATCATTTAACTTGCAAGTATATTAAGTATTTGTAATGTTTTATGATTATCATTTAAGGATTATGCAGTTGTAAAATAGCTTGATTATTGGTGAATAAGCATTAAACACAGTTTGATAAGAAATTGTTTAACGCCATTAAGTAAATTGAAGATAAAAAAACTTGAATAAATATCCCGTTAGTCATCTGAAATTATGATATATTAAACCAATTCTTGCGTTTAGTCCTTTTACCTTATTGCGTTGTCTCAAAAAGTTGAAGACGAATGACTAAAGCGCCACCTATCTCCTGAACTATTGTACTTAGGACAAAATTATACATTTCAGTTCATAGTATGCTGAATTGACTTTCATACAGTCTTAGAAATTCTAGAATGTGTTCACAAAGAAACGAGTTATGAATTTTTTTCGTCAAAAAAAAACTTTAAATCGCTCTCCTGTAAAGTTGGCCAAATGTCGCTTTAGTATCTTTACCTCCGAAGCGACGATATATTGAATAATATTTTTCATCGTATTTTGCTTAATTATCTCAAATCATAAAAACTCCATCGTGGTTTTCATTAAAGTTGCATTAAAAACAGTGTGCAAAATTATATGAATCTAAGTCCAGCTGTTATGATTTCAAGATTCTGTTCCTATTCCGTAGGAATGGCATCTGGATAAAAGACGCATACTTATGTGTTATTCCCAGCTTTTTTAGCATCCGTCTAGCTCTTTTAGCTTGAGGCAGCAACAAACATACACACACATACACACACAAAAAAAAACATACTCACAAAGTTATGCGTTTGTAAATATTAGGAAGTTGACACACCTAACATAATAAGTGACATAATAAAGAGATAATATTAGTTTTTTTATGACGTAAATAAAAAAATAAATAATAACGTGTCATTACTCCAACGAGCGCGAGAGCAAACGAAGCGTCTCCGTATCGGTCTGCTTATTCCAGGAAAGTCGTTAGCTCATAATGTAAATTGATTTTATCAGTAAAATCAAAACGTTTAAATCATATACTTGTAACAAGCGGAGTGTTATCTTTAAATCTGAGTACAAACAGAAAGACGATATCTAGATAGGTCTTAGGTCATAGCCCTGAGCTATCTGACCTAAGGTTACCGCTTCATTTGAGTTTAACTTTGGTTACCTCGGATGATTTAACGGTATAAAATTAATAGACATTTTGGATTAAATTACTTATTTTCAATCGAGAGAAGGATCGATTACCTACACTGTAATTATTTTAAACCAGGTGGCGTTTTTTTAAAACTCGCTCTTACTGTGGCCAGTCTAAAAGTATACAAATACTGACACGGCTAAACCAATTTTGATGAAACATGTCTTAAAACCATCGCTGGAAAGTCCGCTTTCAAGTAAAAAAACCGTATTCAAATCGGTTCACCCGTTTAAGAGCTACGATGCCACAGACACACACACACACACACACACACACAGAGACACACATAGCGTTCAAACTCATAACACCCCTCTCTTTGCGTCGGGGGTTAAAAATATAAAAGACAGTTAGAAAGGTTTTTAATTTAATAATTTACGCCTTGTATATATCTACTACCTACATCATGTTGACAATGAGGAGATGAGAGAGTAAGTTCCTGATTAAAGTACAGTGGAGAGTAAATTGTTTCTGATTAAAGACAAGTTTATTGCATAAATTTCAAGGTACAAACAACTAACAAATTCATTAAACATAGTAACGCTTAAACTGGTGCAGTTAACACTCCACAACTCTCGTAGTTTAGTAACTCGTACGAGCACTAAACTCGAGTCGCTGGCATAGTCGATAGCGTTAATTATATCGTCTGGCGCACCTTCGAGTAGCAGCGTGTTTGGTTAAATGAGTTTGTTTTTAGGGTTCTGTAACTCAATACGAAAAGTAAGGTAAGGTTTAAGTAGCAAGTAAGTAATACTTAGTACCTGGGCGACCGAGCTTTGCTCGGGCTAAAACTCGATAATAAACGTTTTCCCCGAGATAAGACCAAGTTAGATCGATTTGTCATCCCCGAAAACCCCCACGTATCAAATTTCGTTGAATCGTTGGAGCCGTTTCCGAGATTCTGATTATAAATATATATAAACAAGAATTGCTCGTTTAAAGATATTAGATTGTCTGTCATATTCACTTAACTCTTGAATTAGTAAAAACATTCTATTAACATTGTTTTGTCTGTGAAACAAACAGGAAGTAAGAAAAATATATGAATTTTGGTTGGTAGTCCCTCGGGGGTAAAGAAAAGAAAATAGGTTTGGAAGGAGAGTGCATTTAGACTGATTAGTGAATTTGATCAATAAAATAACTGATTATTGACGAATTAAACCAAATATATACCTGAATGATATCTCTATATTCGAGTCAGTCTATTTTATTTTCGTTAAATTTTTTTGATTCAATAGTTTTAATTTTAAAAAATTAAAATGGAATGTCTGCCGAATGCAAACGCAAAGATGGGAGCATTAACTACATGGTGGGTACCGCTGGGCGTCCACCGACGACAAGACAGGCCAAAGCGGATAATAATATTATGGCGAGATGAACTGGACGCGAAACTGAACGAGTGCCCGGATGTAGCTCTGGATAGAGAGATGTGGAAGTCAAGAGGCCCAGCATAGAAAAGAAGTACAAGTATACAAAAGATACTTAAAATACGCTTTAAGGCTACAAAAAATACTTTTACGTCTATGAATATCTATTGTGACTTTCCCAATATGCCCTAGGCCCGTATCAACGTGACAAAAAGTATATTTCCAGCAGTAAGACGTAGTCATATATAAGCCAGAGAGAGAGAGAGAGAGAAGTCTGCCACTAAATCTCAGATTACACAGTATATTCACAAGATTAAACCAATAAAATTTAATTCAAATTTTATCAAAATCCACGCGTAACACCGAGTAATGGCGGCTTTAAGATTCACGTCACACCTCTCGAAGAATTTCAATTTAAATCCCCCTATTTAATCAATTACGAATAAAAATCTCTAGTCACCGTGGGTTGCATGGCAATGCGTCGGTCATTAAATCACTCTGCGCCGCAAATTCTATTTAAAAAAGTCATCCGTTATCCAGCCCCACCTGAGCCGTGGATTGGGTGGCCAAAATTTGCGCGCGCGGCCTTGAGACGGATGGTCACGGGATCGATTAGCTAGTGGGATGATCTTGAAAGTTAAGCAGAGTTGAATCTGGTCAGGTTTTGGATGGGTGACCGCTGCTAATTATTAGCTGTACGGTATGAATTACCATAATATCTTGAATATTAATTATGATTGGTTATTTGGAGTCTTTTTGTGTTTTTTATTTCAACTCCAAATTTGTTACTTTTACGGGTATCCCGTGAAAGGTGATTTGTATTTTCGATTGAATATTAATATTAATACGAAATAAGTTTCTGTTAAAAACTTCTTTGCTGACTGTACCTACTAACAAACATAATCACTCACTCACAAACTTTCGCATTTGTAATATAAATATGATAGGATAGCCACCCACGATGATGATGATGATGATAATATTCAAAAAGATGACATAAAGAAAAACTGATAATGCCAA
Organism: Choristoneura fumiferana; assembly: GCF_025370935.1. Lineage (NCBI taxonomy): Eukaryota > Metazoa > Arthropoda > Insecta > Lepidoptera > Tortricidae > Choristoneura > Choristoneura fumiferana. Next base: position 19,940,793 of record NC_133479.1, on the reverse strand, counting down.
GCCACTTGTTTTCCAAAAGAAACAAAATATTTTCGAATCGCTGTTTGCGTTAATATTGCTTTACTTTACCAGGATGTCAACCTCAACATAATATTTCAAGTTTAAGAAAGCATGTTGAATGAAAAATTTTTCTTCATTTTGATGACGAGGCAAAATTTCAGACTTCATTGTCCCCCTAGCACTTTTGTTTCTCCACGCATCGGAGTTTTCTAAAGAATTTTGAAGCGAATTCAGGTTTTTGTTTCACATTTAGAGCGAATGTAAATTATTTAATTACACTGAATGTACTGCACTAGACGTTATTACAAATTATAATTTAATTATCCTCCTTAATAAATTTCCGCAAATTTTCGAAACTCGCAAGGGATTCAAAATCTACAGGATACTTCCCGTGATCTTAGAATCTTGAAATTTGATACAAAGCAACGTCTTATAGCGCAGATAAAGGAAAAATTGCGAAAACCGTAAATTTTTAGTTACATCATAATAATAAAAATATTTATACGAAACCCTCGATGCGCGAGTCCGACTAATTTTTTTAAATCTCAGACTTCGTTAAGGAAAAGTTCTTGTCAAAAACAAATAAAATTTGTGGAAAGTTATTTCTCACAGACGTATGTAAAGACATGGGCTGCCCGAATTACAAATTAAAACCTTCATTTGAGCCACTCTACATATGTGTGTAAATTCGTTCGTCATGTAGCTCATATACTATGTACCTCCGAACATGTTCGCTTAATGTAAAGCGCATAAATTATTCATTTTAACGAGATTTATATCGGCTAATTCAAGTAATTAAACGTAATTTTATTACGAGCGTGTAACAAGGTGGCTCATACAAACATGAATGGAAAGTTATTTTCTATGAAACCTATTTCATACTACTCGTACTTTTTAGTCACGATATATGAAGAGAATGAACAAAATCAATAAATACGGGTGTTTTAAATGCAATATAAGTGAAAAATAATCTTATGCTTAGAACGCCATAATGAACGACAACTCACCATTTGTGTTCATCTTCTTCTGCTTCATTCAGTGTCTCTTCAATCCTTAAGGTTGGCCATTAGCTTTTTGTACTCGTCTCTATCAGCAGCCAGCCGGTTCGACGGAAGCGATGCCGGTCTACTCTCGGATGTTCCGCAGCCACGTTTTTTTCCTTCGCCCAGCGCGTCTCTTTCCGTCCACTTTGCCCATCATTATCAACTGCAGCAGCATGTATCTGTCGTTGGACGTGTCCAAGATACTCTATCTTGCGTCTTTTGATAGATGGCATCAGTTCCCGAGACACATAAACGCGCTGAAGCACGGTTTCGTTTCTGAACTTTTGTGTCAAGCTACTGGGCAATATGCGCTGGCAACACCACATCTCAAATGCCTGCAAACGGCTTGTATCCTCTTTTAAGGTCCATGTTTCGCGTTAGGCCAGATTATGCTCACCGGTTGCCCGCAATTGCCACGATCTCGTCAGATTATAGCTGTAAAAAAACTCAAGTCCCTTTTGATAGTGTGTATGGCAGCCGGCGTCGGATC
>NC_133479.1:19918300-19939160 GCF_025370935.1 Choristoneura fumiferana | reverse complement strand
AGTAACTTTGTGAAACACACTTATAAAAGTTAATGTTTGAGATTACGTTAGTGTGTAATTTAATAATAAAAAAATTGGTTATTTTCAGATGATGCCATCTATTACTCGTTTTCTAATGGAAGGCGCGGAGCTTCTTCACCAAGATTGTTCGAGCATGGAGCGCGTTATGCGCTATTTAGAAGCTAACCTAGACACATTGTACCAACATTTAAACAACGACAACTTTTCTAGAACACTGGACATTGTATGGGAACAGCTTGGCGAAGTTTTGTATGAGCTAATACAGGCCAATTTAGAGGTACGTCATTTTATTTTAGAAGTACATGATTTTCGCAACTTGTAAAATATGCATACATGTTTTTATTAACAGTTTTATCTAAATCACTCGACTTAATTTTTTTTACTAATTTTACTGTTAATAGAGGATCTTATGAAAGATAGCCAATGGTTATTGTTTCTTGTTGCTTTCATTAGATCCTTGTTGTAATTAATATTTCTGTTATTCGTAACACTAACTCAACATTAATTTTGTATTGTAGAAAGAGAAAATCGCCACCCGTATCCGCTTGATTAGGCGTAGGTATTTCGAGAAAAACAAAATCTCCCCCCATACCAACTTCACCCTGCTCCGGGTAAATATTGCATTTATGACACGCTATTGCAATACGTGAGACTGCACCGTTATTATTTAAGAGTGTTTTAGTTGGACATTTGTTTGTTTCTGTCAAATTATTTATCTAAATTGTTTTTTTTTGTTAGCACCGAAAGGTAAAGATAACTCGGTATATCAACCCAAGGCGCCTGAACAAATCGGCAGCTGCCAATTTAGATGCGGTAAACATAGTTCATAGAAAGCACCTTGTTTATGTACCTACCTATTATGTTCCATGTGTTGAATGTATAGAATTTCCTCTTTACGAAACATGTTAACTTGTTGGCTTGTTCCTTGCCCCAATAGGAATGTCCAGTCTACATGAATGTGGCCTTATTGTGAAAATGTGTTTCTTTGTTCCAATATGAATGTTGCTTTTAGTACATACTGAATAGTATGAATGTTTGTCTGGTCTACTTTCGCAAACTGTAGCTACGATTATGTTTTAAATACTTAATTGTTAGCATTTGCGACTGCCAAAGATTAAAGGAGGCATTACAGAAACTCTTTGAATTAGTCATTTTTGTTTAGGCCAAATGTATATTAATTTAATTATAACGAATCATAGCATGTTATTCATGGTTTATTTTTGGCAATTCCCACTACTGATCCTTACAAATACCTATAAAAAAAGATCTATAAAATATGCATGTTTGACTCTGCAAAATGGTTACGGGCTTTCTATAATAAGCTTTTTTCTTTAATTTCTTACTATAAATATGTTCCTTAACAACGATTATTTTTTGTCTTTCATTAATACAACTTAAACTGCAATCTAATTTTATAGCAAGTAACATAATAAGAAAACTTCTTTGTCTTTGTATGTATAATGATTAATTATATGGCGTTACACCACTGCTCAAAAAGTTCGATCTTAATATTTTCTACGCTGATTAAATAACAAATAGGTCTTACCACAAAGAATATCAATTATGACATCAAATTAAATTTTCTAAAATCTTACAGAAACGTCGTCCTCCGTCTTTCTTTTCAAATCTTCACGAGTGCCTGAAAATAATGGTACGATCCTTCCGCCAAGACAACAAAGACATTTACTCGTCTGAGACTTTAAAAAGGGTCGAATACTTATTAAAACTACACGGCATGGAAACCAGGGAACTTATACATCAGTATCACTTAGAAAGATGGCAGGAGCAACAAGCTATCACAGAGCCTAAGATGGGTATATTGACCGTGAGAGCTCAATTCTATGAGGACAATTTGAAACTGGAGATTCTGAATGCCAGGAACTTGGTGGCTACGGATTCTAATGGTAAGTTCTTTTAGCTTTTTGTAGCCGATATAGCTGTAAAGGGTGAATACATTTGCAATGGTAATCGCTTTGTTTTGTGTAAGTCTTGCAAAAAAAATACGGGTTATTCGTCAGGTATTTGATGAGGTTGCCTGGAAGAGATCGCTTTTTAGCAATAAGGACGTTTCCTGTATCGCTTACTATTTGTGGTGTATGTACAATAAAGAGTCATTGTATTGTATTGTATACGTAAAAGACGCGTTCCTGAGCATTAGAAACAGAAATATAGTATCAAGTCAGGTCGAATTCGGCTTAGCATTGAAGATATTTAACATTTTGAAATATTCTTTAGCACAAAATCCTAATTATAGGCAGCAATGTTCCACACTTTAACCCTAAGAAGTCGTTTGAACAGAATACGTCCAAACAATTTACAAAGGTTATCATATCATTGTTATTTAGCAAAGGCAAACTACAAAAACGTAACCTTCCTAGTGCAGTCGGGTTAAGAAAAAAAGCGCTTCGGCTCGTCGTAAATCGAAGAGAAATATTATTACCTACTTAAGACGCAACTGTCTATGATCTACCAATAACTTCTCGATTATACTTGTTATAGATGTAGTGAAAAAAGTTTTTACACTAATAATAATAATAATATATATTCAGACTTTTATATAAATTTCTCGTGTCACAATGTTTGTGACCAATCTCCCCCGAAACGGCTTAACCGATTTTTATGATATTTTTGTGTATATTCGGTAGGTCTGAGAATAGGACGTAAACTATTTTTTATAGGTACCTACCTACTTCTACACGACGGAGTCGCGGGCAACAGCTAGTAAATAAATAAATATCATGGGACACTTGACACCAATTTACCTAGTCCCAAACTAAGCAAAGCTTGTACTATATACAGACATACTTAAATACATATTAATCATCCAAGACCCGAGAACAAGCATTCGTATTATTCATACAAATATCTGCCCCGGCCGGGAATCGAACCTCAAGCTTCGTAGTCTGGTTATCTAACCACTTGGCCATCCGGTCGTCAGTTGTTTGATTAACTGTGTAGTTTAGAACAATACAATATGCAGGTAATTTTTCCAGGACTCTGCGACTCGTACGTGCGCGTTGCTTTTCTCCCCGAGGATGCGTTCGCGAACGTGCTCAAGCCTAAAACACAGACACACAGCAAAAACCTTTTCCCTCTGTACGACGAAATGTTCCAGATGTGAGTATTTATGCCTCTAAAGATATTAAAAAAATGCACATTAAATGAAACAGTACAACAATATAAAAAACTCGCATTGAAAAAGCTTTTTAATCTAGCACGTAAAGTCGAGAAAACCGAATCGCATACCAGAACCCTTATTGTATAACGCGGGGGCTCTTGCCATCGCTTTCACCATCTCTTTCTGTCACCATCTTACACCGTTCGATAGAAAGAAATAGAGAATGCGATAGCAAGCGTCCGCGCGTTGGACAATACGGCCTCAGGGTTGGATTTTTTTTCATAATCAATTACCACTATTACCAGGGAGCGTAACTTTGGTGCGGGTGACGTCATTATGTCATATAGGATGTTTTTAAAACAAAATTACAACACTGCAATGATTCTTAATAATTTAGGTGATTTAAATTTAAAATACGATGTGAATAAAACATTTTACTGTGTAAACTAATTGTAAAAAAATATTTTTCCTCGAGTAAATGAAACTACACAACAAATGTTTCGTTGGATGACAAAGTATGCAGGACGCTTAAGATGGCAACATAATATCGCATCTTCGTTTTTATTTACATTAATAAATTTTACACGTACACTCAGGGCAATATAACTCTCAAATCTCCCGCCAGTTACAAATTGGTGTTGTACTGGTCATAGTCCTCATAACCGAACCTGGAGCAAAATATTGTTGAAGGTCAAAACCTTTCCTCATGTAAATCTATATTTTTTAAGGCAATGACTTTAAAAATAGTTCTTTGCGTAAAACTTCTGGCAATTCCAAATCCCAAAACCATCCATGAAAATTGACTACGTTCTATCTGACATTGATTATAGCAGTAAACTAAAGAGGTCTGGCTTTTTAAAACTGGCTTCTAAAAACACTCTGTATTTAGCTTGACGTTATACGTCTTTCATCGGCACCAAAGTTACGCTCCCTGTCAATTACTTTATGATTTCTTTGGCAGATGTATGAAATGTCAATATGACATCGTAACACAACGGTTTCTCCACCCTGAGGCCGTATTGTCTAACGTTTCCGGTTTTAACAGTTTTTGTATGCGAAGTCTGTCATTTGATTTTGATCGCCAGCGATGTACCTACTATTACTATCTACTATTGATGTACTATCGAACCACTGTGGAACATTTTCGTGGAAAGTCATAGTGACATTGCCTTGCTTGACAAGGGAATTACTTATGACGTTTAATGTGAGAACATTCTACTGTCGGTCAGGAATCAAATGATTCGACTGTACATCCTATGCATACAAAACATTGAAAATTTACCCTTGAGTAAATCATCCTTTTCTTTTTAGCCCCTTGACCAGCGAGCAACGCCGGACGCCCGATGGACTGATCCAATTTATAATTAAGGATAAAGATATGTTCAGCATGAATAACGCGTTTGTAGGCGAAGCGTATCTAAGCTTCAGTGATGTTCCGGAGACACCGGCACCGATCAGTAGTCTGCCGCAGCAACATCTCTTTCTAATGAGGCCGAGTAGTATAGGTAAGTGACCCACTTAGGAACTTGTTAAAAAAATTTCAAACACGAGGTTTATAATATAACTGTTTTATTCGTGTGTAGTGCAAATGAAAAAAGCATGTTCAAGTATGCCGTAAATTTTTGACGTGAATACCCCTTTCGACTGACCGAAATAAGACGTTCCACGAAGCTCTGTTTTTTTAATTCACTTCGTGTGCCAAGGCGATATCATAATACTGATGCATGTTCTTAAATTTAATTTAAAAAATCTTCAATTTAGGTCCCATTCAAATCGTGACGAGCTCAAAATTCTTAGTACCTAATGTTCCTAAGTGTGGGTTCCAACTGTTGAACTTAAGTTAGTTACTTAACAGAGTTCTAGCCCAGTAGACTTGTTTTCTTCTTTTTAGTATTTATTAAGGCAGTCGGGTTTTTGATTATTTAAATTTATTCAACATATTTTTTTTTTTTTCATAGATGGAGATGCAATCAAGGCTTTAGAGTCGCGACAAGGCGACAAACAAGCACGGGAGTTCCTCAAAAAGCTGCGCCAAAAGATGCCCAGCAAACAATTCTTCTCCTTAAGTTGAACGATTACCACTTAACTCTTCCTTTCATCTACATAAATATATGTATCATCAAATGTAATCTCAGCTGTGTATCAGCGTTAAAAAATTGTAGTTTAAAATAATTTAATTAAAATACCATATTTTGTGATATGTTAAGAATAAATCAACGCTCTGAAACTAAGACATTTAACACTTTCCTATTTCTGTCTTTTATGGCAATGAGTTCGTGAAATTTGATAACCTACGTTGCAGAACTGTAAATTATTGAAGATTTAAGAATGAAGATTAGTCGTTATTAACTTAACATGTTGTAGAGCGACTATTCCGACATTTTCCGTTTCTTAGAATGTTACACAGGTAAATTTCTCATAAAATTGTTCTTAGCGGCATTTGAAAAGGGTTAAATTTTGTTTGTAAGCAACACAGCCGAAAGAAGCCTTATTACTGGCCATTTTGTCAGTGACATTAAAGTTAAATCATAAAAAGCGGTAAAATACCGTGTATTTTTTAACGACTGCCTTAATGTGGGTCATTACTATAGTCACTTGGAGCATAGCATTAAATGTACATTGTAAGCTATAATTTATGAAAATTATGCTGAAAGTATAATCAAGCTGTTGTATTATTATTTCAATGAGTTAATATTTCAGAATACGCGGCTAGTCAATTTGAAAAAGCAATAATGTGTTTGGGTTTGTCGGTATGTTGACAACAGAGCAATATAGGTAGTAAGGATAATGAAATGATGATTTACTCATGTTATTGACTTGATGGGATCCCACTTGTTGAAGTTCATTTGTTTCTTTGTTCATTTGCAGCTACTCATCTAAGAAATACGTTACATAAATAAGGATATTCCCGTGTGTTCTTATAGACTGATAGTTAGCGTAGCTGCCATGAGTCTGCCAGTACGTAGCAATAATTTACTTTTTTTGCTTTGAATCTCGCTTTATGTAATGAACATTTTATTCGACCTTAAAATAAAAGCTTGTAAAAAACACGCACATTCTGTCTTTTTGTGTAAATGCATGACTATTATACAAATGTATTTGTGATGCAATATTCAATGAGGGCTATCGCGTATGAATTCGCCACTAGAGGCGCTAGTGTAGCGTGAGGTCTCCGAAATGTCAAATCTCATAGTTTTTGGGTGAGCTACGCGGGTTTATTTATAATTAGAATACTTTTGTGAATATTTTGCAATATATGAAATTAATTATGGCAAATATGCGTTCCGGGGTAATGAATGTCTGTGTTTTGAGACAGTTTTGTCTTTCGGAAACCTTTGTCCTCCCTTTTTTTTCGAACAAAACGGGGACTATGCAACACTGCTCGATATTTTTATGGTATGGTTTTAAGGTGTATTAAATATGATTTTAATCAAAACATTGTTTTCACGCCCGTAATAACAGACTTTTCTCAAAAATGTCCGTAAAAGTTGACATTATTCTTTACATATCGGAAGGTGAAGTGCATAGTTTATGGTCAGCGAAAAATTAAAAAGTTGAAAAGATTGCAGGCGCGCTAGCTCGACAATAATGAATTAGCGCGCCTGCAATCAGTCACAATTTTTAAAAAAAGTTAAAAAGGCCATGGACACAAGTCGTATACAGCCAAGTCTAATGGACGGTATCAGATATTTTGTTAGAACTCCGGACTTTTTCAATTGGGTCTGAAACAGCTTGTGGTGTTTTCGGTGGTAAAATACACCTGCAGTTTATTTTTAATGAAAAAAAAGGCGGGAAAGCTTAAGAAAAATATTAGAATAAAATTAAATGTTATAATAATATATTTTGAAAAAAAGTGTATTCTATTTCAGAATTATTCACCATTTTTGAGAAAAGCTTTATATTAGTCTCGGCTGGAATAGCAATTGCTAGCTTCGTATTACTTAAACGGACTCGCAAGCTCGTCCGTTTAATATACTCAGCCAGCAATTGCCTACTTCCAGGCCACGACAATAATCTACTATTGAAAACCATACTTAAAAACCTCACGCAACAGTGCGCCATCTAGTGAGACAAAAAACGATAGCCCTCATTGCGATATTTTGCTCTGTCGATCTGCTTGATGATTACAATTACATAATGCCTGTTTTTAATTTGAAAACAGAATTAATAAAAACAATGTTATTATAAAAAAAGATAATATATACGTATTTAATCGAACAGGTAGATGGTACATGAATTAGGCCTGGCGTATTTAGTAAGTAGATTTATACCTACTGAGTATTTATGATAATAAATGCTTAATTAATACGAGTGTATGTAGAAAACTTTATACCTAAATATTTTTTATTTTTTTAAAGAATACATATTAGTAGCGGCTATGTTCTGTGATAAAGTGATGTGCCTTACCTTTATTTCTATATATTTACCAACTCTTTAATGATAAGGCATGTTCTTAGTAAAGATTATGTTCCATTTTGCCAGATACATATTATTATGCTGATAGATTACCATCTATTATTGTGTAAATGTCAATAAAATTTGTATTTAATTTTGAAATGTTTTTTTAATCACTAGAAAATCACCTCTTATTTTCACTCACATTCCAAGCTCAAGTTCAGGCTTTGCTTTTGACGATTCATTAAAGTCAAAAGTCAAAATATCTTTATTCAATTTAGGCTATAACAAGCACCGGTTCGGAAAAACCTCTGTTGAGAAGAATCCGGCAAGAACCTCAACGAGGTATATATTTTTTAAACAGATTTACAATATTATTAAATGATATCTATACATCACAAGTATTTGCATCATTGTGCATAGGTACGTATGTTATGTATGGAGGTAAGTAGGTAAACCCTTGGTTGTGCAATAATAAAGAAACAAATAAATAAGTACATGGTGTTTTAATACAAGCTGTAAAAAAATCTTGTATGATAACACATTAGGACTAGATACTTATTCCTAATAAGATACTCTTGGAAAAAATATTTTAAGTGGAAAAAAACTTAAGTTTCATATGGAAATTGGGTTCAAGAAAACTTTATTTCGAATGTCAATGTTTTTCCACTTGTGTCGTATTAGGAATCGGTAGGGTTTAATTATCGTACAGAATTCATAACACTATGCATAAAAACCGGCCAAGAGCGTGTCGGACACGCCCAAAATAGGGTTCCGTAGCCATTACGAAAAAATTAAGAAATATTTTTCTAAGAATTTAGTATTTTGTACGGAATATTCCAAGTTTGGTTATATTTTATACCTTAGGCTGCTATTTACTCTTAAACTACTAATAATCCTCAAGAAAACTTAACCGTTATAGTTTTCCTTGTAAGTTTGATCACTACCATCCTGATTTTTTTAAAATCTTCCCACCATCCGGCTTAGATTTTAGAGAGGGGGGGGGAGCGCTCGATTTTAATGAAAATTTGCACTTTAAAGTTGAATATTTTGCAAACAAATCACTGAATCGAAAAATAGTTTTAGCAACCCCATGGTTTTAAAAGACCTATCCAACGATACACCACACTATAGGATGGATGAAAAAAAAAATCACCCTAACTACGTCTATGGCAGGTAGGTAGGTAATCTAAAAAAAAATTATTTTTATTTTTTTATTGTACCATTTTGTCGGCATATATATTAGTGCAAAATTACAGCTTTCTAGCACTGATAGTCCCTGTGCAAAGCCGCGGACGGACAGACAGACAGACAGACATAGCGAAACTATAAGGGTTCCGTTTTTGCCATTTTGGCTACGGAACCCTAAAAAGGAGGACGAGAAGATCATTTGATTAGGGACAAATAAATAGTGAATTTAAATTTAGAACTTTAGGTGTCGCAAAGACGTAGTAGTCTTTCACATATGGTCGCGGAGTAGAAATGTAATTGATTTTAAACTCATGGATATGAACGGACCTTCACAAAGTAACGCCTGATTCAATCCAATGATTTGTAAAACATGGAAACTTGTTACCCTTTAGGATTGATACCTGTTGTAGTATAAATACATATTATTATACTTGTACTCGTATTTATTTAAAAACAAGTGGCAACAAACTCAAGGACCACGCAGCAGGGCACCCGAACGCGTTTTACATAAATAGGTACGTTGGTTCTTTGAAGCTTTGCTTAGCTATGAAATATACCGGCCTGAACCAATATCGCAATTTATCCCACTGATATTAAGTACACCGTGGCCCAAAAATACGTTGACAAAATTAAAAAGTAAACATTTCGAAAATAGAACGCGTTATGAATTCATTTGCTTCTGTGTCGTGTTTTTTACATATTTTTCATCACACTTGCTCGTAAACAGTGTCGTAACATGCAGGCTACCTTGCCCCCCAAATAAAACCCTCGACCTTAATGTGCTTGTCATGAAGCCCAAGGTCGGTAAATGAGTGTGATACTGCTTGGCGTGCAGGAGCGCGGCGCGCGCACGTCGCGCGCACGTCGCGCACATGCTGCGTGGGGTGGGGCGGCGCGGAGGATGGCTCGTTCGTAATTCCTTGTTTACCGCCCTTAAGACACAATGTACTATTAGTAACGATTTCAAATTGGTAACTTCTTTTTCCTTATACGACACCGGAAAACGACAGTGTGAGATAGTTAGGTCGCTAAGTGTCAGTCGTCAATTAGTTTCCAAGACTATTAAGCGGTACAATGAGCTCGGGCATGCCGCAGACCGTCCAGGAAGAGGAAGAAAGAGGTTGTTAGGACTCCCAGGCTCCGGAACATTGTCAAGAAACGGCTTGACCGTAATCCACGAACCAAAGTGCGGAAAAAGGCTCGGGAGCTGGGTGTAAGTCGTTCGACGGTGCAACGTATTGTCGCTATTGACCTCAATTTGAGAGCGTACAAGCTGCGTAAAGCACAGCTCCTTGAAGATAAAGATAAAAAAAATTGCCTGGACAGATGTCGTGTTATCAAGCAGCGTGCCGCTGCTGAAAAATGGGAAAATACTTATTGTTTTTTCATGTGTTTTTTTTTTCCATTGAACAGGCCCATAATCACCAAAATGACAGAAAAAGGCGTTAAAATTAACTTCAGAAATATACAAAACAGATATTCTTGAAGCCATACTTCTTCCCTGGATTCAACGACATTTTGGCAACAAGTTGGGATATTCCAACAGGACTCTGCCCCATCTCACAGAGCCCGCAGAGTCCAGCAGTGGTGTAAAGACAGTTTACCCGGATTCATAAGCTCAAAAGAGTGGCCACCCTACTCGCTTGATCTAAATCCAATGGATTATGTTTGTGGTCAATTTCAAGCAAGGGCCTGTGCAAATAAACACCAAAGTGTAGAAGCTCTTGTAATAAGCCTGATGGTGGTAATAGGTGATGATATAATAAGTATTTTTTTTATTATCTTTACTTATACTTGTACTTGACTGTACTTATGCTGGTCACGGCCAACAAATTGTAATAACCCTTCTAATGGCCTTGAATTAATAGCTAATTTTAAAGACTAACTAACTACCCCTTCTTAACCTACTTAATACTACACTTAACTTGTGGTAACGCTATGGTGATTTAACTTAAATTAATTTATGGCCTTGTGATCGTGAATCGTCTAGTGGATAGGAACCTACCTTATGCCCAGCAATAACCTAAGTGCTTTTATTTGAGAATTAATTTGAAAAGCCTACAGTTGTGTTTCTAATGTTATAATTAATTAAGCAGTACCTAACTTCGTGATAATTTTGACTCTAGATTGAACTCTACTGAACTTTAGGGTGAAACTTTAATTACTGAGATGTGAATTTAGATATACTAGTATGTTTAGACTGGATAGTTCTAGAAATGGATCTTTCAGGTTACCTAGAATAATCAGTTTGGAAAAATGAGAGGAAATATTTCTACTACGGATAGTGTTTGTGTTTGTATTACTTCTGAATCTATTTTGACTTAAAACTAAGTTTAATACCGAGACCTGAGGTCTCGGAGGATCTCTACCTGCCACCCCCGATCCTTTCCTTTCGCACACCAGAGCAATATATCTCTATGGATATGTCAAGTTGTGATTTTACTAGACTAAGCACTAACTTTCGGTGCATTCAAATCAAAGTATGGAAATACAAACACAATGTTTTGTAACAAGTTGAATCTAATTTTAGACTTATGGTTACTTATTCTATGCTTATATTAGAATACTCTATGAGATGCTTAATTATAACTTTGATAATTAGTTCAGGAATGAGTTTAGACACTATAGCTTTTCATTTACTATAGGCACTAGTATCTCTTAATTTAGATTATGTCTTATCTATCTTAGATATATGGAATGTCTAATTTGACATAATTTTATTTTGGTATAATTACTAATCTCATAGTGACTTTCACTTATTTTAATGAGCTATCTACTTAGTCTAATTTTCTAGTTCTACCAGCATTTGGCGTTACCAGAGTAAAGCAGAAAGTAAGTACCGATTTCTATACTTTACGCCCAGAACACAAGCGTTAATAATAATCTAACTAGCTTATAACTAGATAACCCTTGGGTATTCAAGATAACCTCTGTATTAGGTTTTGGACTCGTCTATGACTAGTTTTGTCTCAATTCATATATTTTAAATGAACAATAAACTGTTTCAACTATCAATCCTTAATCAATTATGTTTAAATCGAGATCGAATGAAAAGTACGTAAATTTCCAGATAGACTGTTGCCTGGTATGTGTCAACGTAAGCTATCGACCGTAGTCAGGATTTCTACATCCGTTCACTCAATGTTAGAACGACAATTAAAACAGATAGTATGTATTTATAACACGATAGACTTTTGTATTTTAATTGATAGATGGTCCAAAACCCTCTACGATTTTATCTCTAACTTATTACTAGACATAATTTGATGAGATCTTAATCAAAAGTATGAATATGATGTTTGATATTAATTTTATCAAAACAAAGCTTATTTTAGCTGGCAATCGTAATTCAAATCGAAATTAGATGATAATTGTGTTAAATATTATTCAGTAAGTTATCTGGCATTTAATTGTCCACTTAGCTATGAGATCGTGTCATATCAATTCCCGCTTATTCATTATAGGAAAGACAGCTAAAATATGTTATTGTTATTTACTCTTAACAAAATGATCAAACCGTATTTTGGTTTTAAATTGAAGTCAACTTACTAATTTTAATAAAGTTATTCGTAGTCAAGTTCTTATGAACTAAGTTTTGTATAATGAAGTTTTGACGTAAGTACTTAAATAAATTTTATGTTTTATTCTCTTTTCTTAAAATCTAATTTATGCCTTAAAACTATGTGTGTGCGAGTTTAAGCTTTCCCTAGCTCTGTGTTGAAGTTTAGCAATTTGGAGGAAAACCCTCATAGGTGAACTAATTGTGTGGTGAGTTAAAATAGTAACTTTTCCCGGTGTAAGGAAACGCTACTCTAGCTAAGCCCTATGAACTTCCCTACCTATATAGCCCTAATAAATCCTACAATTGTACTTTAAGCTTGCCTGAGGCCCCTACTCTCTGTCTGTGATTAGCAAAACTAGGGAATTAATCCCACATGTACATTTAGTGTAATGTAGAAATTCACGGTGCAATGAATTTCTTCTAATCTCCTATCAACAATGATGGTGTGTATACCTAAAGCCCTATCGGTCCCTAAATGGTGCTGAGCTCCCAACTTTCCCGAAGGAAAGTCCCTATGACGGAGAGCCCCGCGGAACAGCAGAATACCTAACGTTGTGCATAAATACGTAAATAAATAGGGGACAGGAATTCTGAGTTTCTTAAGTACAAACCAAGCGTCAACAAGACACGCATTCACTTCGACGAGCGCTACTTAGTCGTTACAAAAGACAAACAGAATCCACTGGTGGCTGGTACGACAGTAATTTGCCGCTGAAGCCGCCACAGCTTCAGGAAGTGGAAGCCTATTTCGTCCACGGTTGTCACCGTTAGGTGTCAGACGATATAGACGGACTTAAAGCTCAACCAAGGTACGTTATGGAGGAACCAAAGTCATTTCCATTAAGTTGGGAAAAACACAGAAAAGTTATGGGTTAGTACAAAATATACGTAGGCTGAAATGAAACGCTATAAAACGATCACTCCACACTACAAGAACAAATAAAGGACTTCACCGCCACAAGACCGCAAAGTCCCTCACACAAAGATTTTCCGAATGAAAATCAGCACTAAATATTTCACAAATAATTAAAAAACCAGAGAGTTAATCATTATTCCGCAGATTAATGATCAAGACCCCGACACTTTACTTCCTGAAGAAATACTCACATTTCTTGTAAATTAAAATTAATTCAAATTAAATAAAATCAAAAACCCCAATTCAAATTAATGAAATAAAATTACCCAATACTATTGACTCTAATTTGTTAACAAAATGGCGCACAGAAACTAAACCCCCCGACTAGCAAAATAACGATGTTGACTCTACGAAATCTAAATCCATCTGGCTCCCGCCCTTTTTGTGTCACCTCTATTTATAGCTTCTCTCCCGGGACCTCTGGTATTTTCGCGCCAAGCGACCAAACGACGCCAAGCTTACCAAAGTCGACAACGTTGACATTGCCAGCTCTCGCTTTTTCTTCTGCCAAATCCTTATCTCAAAATAGCCAAATTTTATCCGTAAAATTTATTTTTGAACTAAAATTTCCTATTTATCTTGACACTATCCTAGCTTAACTATTCTAGTAAATACGTTTCATTTTTATATTGTGCTACAACAATAATTTTCAATAAATATTTATATGTATTTGTCAAATACTTCAATTTTACCTCAACGTTTTAATTTCCTTAACCTATCTAACAATAATCTTACTTCTAATGATAATTTTCTACTTATTACTCCCTACACTCTTTGAATATAAATAGCCAATTACATACTTCTATTGTTCGTTATAAAATAGCTAATTTGCCTACAATTATTAACTGGTATCCCCAATTCGCGCCACTTATTCATAGTTCCCTTTGTCGTATTAACGCTACTCAAAATTTGCTTATAATTTCGCCACGTTCCTACTTTAAGTCAGTGCGACAGAGTGCTTGTAATTTCATCTTAACTAAATGTGTAATTACTCTGCTAATACTACTCCGTTTTGAATGAAAACTTAAATTTATAATAGATAATGAACCAATGATCTATACTACGATTACGTAATGCTTGCATTTTCGGTTTTTCTTAACTTATTTAGCTAATTTCGACAACTTGCCGTTTCCATGATGCTTTCGTTGATATTTCTTTAAATTAACATAATTATTAACATCAAATGTATCTAAGATCTACTGTAGACTAATACTAATGATTCTATTACTATATCAAGTCTATTTTTGATGAATTTGTGACCATATTTCTTGTTTTTAGATAAAATTTACATTTCCATTACCTAAAGCGACCTCTATAATTCCCACGTGAAACTAACTAAATAGCCTCCCAGGTTAATCTGCCGCTAAACCCAGTTCGGCATTAGTTCACTAATTTTCCATGACGCCTACCATTAATTCCTTTAATTGACCATAGATGGCGTTTTTTTACATTAATTATTATACCCGAACAACACAATTCTAATCTCCAATTAAATTTAACATTTACTCATTAAATTGACTGCTAAATTATCCCTGCTTTAATTACATCGACATTCTAATCTCAATTACTCTTATTTAACTGTCTTTGTCGACATGTTTTTGTTTCGAGTTTCCATCAAACCTTCATAGATGGCCCCACTAACAATTTTCTACTAATTTATTCCCAGTGACGGTCGTGTGACACATCCGAACCGTTACAGCTTTTCCCCTTGATAGACTAAGAAGTAGTTAATATACAATTTAACGCCCGAATTGGTCTATCACACTTATGTCAATATTTAAAATTTAAAATAAAATTTTATTAGTCTTTATAATTGAAATGTGTTTTGTGTGGTGTGTTTTTAACCAAGCTAAGACTATCACTATTTCTAGCCTACATTTGAACCAGTGTTGAAACTCACAGATATGAACACAGTTACAATCCAGTCAGAATGTCTAAGACTCTGCGAAAGATCTTGGTTGTGAGGCAAGATAACTCTAGTAGTAAATCGTATCTCAGCTTCTAATAAAAGCATGATAGCAAGGTCTAACTATCAAGTCCTAGTAGAACTACGATTCTCTCCTTAAGCCCAGGCATTCCTTTCGATTATTCACTTACCAGAAGGTCAAAATGCCCAATCCATTTGCCTCCCAGTCCAGACTTAGCCTTCAATAATGACTTCCTAGTCTTGGAGCATGTGTAGTGTAAATTTTTAGTTCTGTCCACTAGTAGAGTACTAAAATCCTTGAACGCAGTCTACAAAACTGATTTTGCCTACTGGCCTATCCTAACACCTCTATCAAGAATTCTAGTTGTAAGTGTAATGTGTTCAATTATAACTACCAATAAATGATCCGATTATACTACAGAATTGTTAATTATTCAAGACCCTCATTTCCTTAAATATAATACACTCTCTTTTCAGAAACCCCTCTCGTTGTTCTAGCATATAATTTCACACAACATTTCCATCACCACTCTTTCATTTTTTTTTGTTTCATTATTGCTCGCTGTCTTGAACAATCAATAACCCCAATTAGTTTAACCAGACTTCTTTTGTTTTACTTTTAAAATTATTTCTTAACCCCTTTTTTTTCAATGATAGTTCCCATCAACATTATTTTTTCCTACCCTATCCTAATCATAAATATCCTTCCCATTTATCACCTTTTCCTACGTGTTTGTTTTTTTTTTTTCCAGGTACTTAAGCCTAATATATACATATCATAAAATCTACTCTTACTGTCTACATATTAACTACCAAACGCTTATAATATAATTTGCTAAAATTTCTAATACTACTGTAAATATTCTATCTACTCTTAATTTAGGTCATCAATTTAGATACCATAATAATTCTATTTCTACACTCTTAACTCAGCTCTAAAACATTAATTTGGCACAAAACCAAACCAAATTTACTTTTGCGTTTCGCTTTACCCCTTTTTAATATCAAAATGCGTTTATTAAACCATCTATTATTATAGTATCTAACTATCTAACTGGTAAATTTGACTACTCGGCATTAACTTATACTTATAATATATTTCTTCTCCTTTTCCCCTCTTTTTTGAAACTTTAACTTAACATCCTTTACTCAATTTAAATTAATAAATTTAAGACCCTTTAAGATTCATTTCCGAACTGCAATCTATATTTTTTTTGTGAACTAACCATTACTCTTACTGTTACCTACCGACCGTACGTCCGTTTGAGTCACCTTTAAAACACGCAAATTCCGTTATAATTTTCCTACAATGTGACTAACTTTTCTTCCCTACGGCAACCTCTCAAATCAAATGTCAAATCCTCCTGTCAAAGCAAATCGTATCGTAATTATTGCCGTTTCAATAGACGCATTTTTAATTACATTAACGCTATGTTATTAAATTTAATTTTAAATTTGTACACTAATTATTAAGAAGCTAATCTGCGCGCGTGCATCAAACTCTTCCTACTATCTCAACTTTAGATGCTTACTTTGGATACTTTGGTAACTAACTAAGTGAAACGCTGCGTGGTTCAATCGTTTGCAAGAGGAAAAGAATTATAATGTCTGTCACCAGATCCGATAAATTGTTGCTGAAATTTCCTTGTCTCTATGATCGCTGTCATGTCTCTTTATCTGTGAAATTGGGATCGTCGCGAAGAACGAAACCCAAGGTTCTGCTGTCCCACTAATGTACTTAATTGAAATCTCTACTGTACCCCTCATCTTGTCTGACATCAACCGAAAAGCCGGAGCTTACAATCGCAAGGTGAATATCGTAATTTTTTCTTATGTTTCTACCAATCTAAAATGTTGTTATTGTCCTAACCAAAATGTCAATGCTAACCGTCTACATTTTCTTTCAGATTCAACACAATAACGACATGGCCCACAACTCTGTAATAACTTTGGCGAATGACCACTCCGAGAAAAATAAACTTCTATTCTTTAAACTTATATACAACTGGCGCTTACTCCCTTTTTCCTTCCAACATTGTATAACATTTGTTCTAGTTAATGTAAATGCTGCAACATAAGGTTACACTATAATTTACTAGCTTTTAAGTTTAATTTTCTCTGCTTACAATTTTTTTTATTACTCAGTTAATAAATAATATTTAATATAGACCTGTAATCTAAGCTAATTTTATGTTAAATTAATTTTTCATTTCTATTTGTTTGTGTTTTAAGGGTGATTTTACTTTCAGAATTCCATACCGCCTCCCTCTATCGTTTCCCCTATTTTCATACCCACCGTTACTTCATCAACCACTCACAACACCGCATAATTTTATTTCTATCTTAATTACCCTACTTGTCTTAATGTAGTTAATTAAATTTATTTTAAACACTACTAGCATAATAACCAACAATTAACAAAAGCTAATCTAATTTAAATTTATCCACTAATAATTAAATTTATCCACTAATTAATAAGCATTGTACAGGTGGTTTAACTGAAATGTCAACCTGTATTCTAATTAATCTCTATTTTTATTCTTTTATTTTAATTAATTTCAACCAGATACAACTTATTTATATAATTCAATGTGTTTAATAACTGGTGGCAACTTATTGGTTAATGCAAATAGTAACTATGTTTAGGTTTAAAATAATGTACCGTTTGATCCCAAATAAATATTAAAACATAACTAAATAACTCTTATCTTGTGTGTCTCAGAATCTACTTCAACCATTTTCTTTTTTTTTCTTTCTAATAGGTTTCACTGGTAGTACCTAGACTAATGTACTGCATAAAATTTTCCCCTCATCTTCGTTGTTATTGGGTTCTACTAGAACATACATTTTTATATAGATTAGTAGCTTTTACATACAACCCTTCATTTATACTATTTATACTTATGCTTCAAATTTATTTACATACTAATTTCTACATATTGATTTCTCTTACAAGTTGTACATATACCTTTCTATTTATTCCTGTCACTACTATTACCGTTTCCCCTGTTTCCCATGTCATAAAAATTTCAAATGTCATTTTTCTATTCTACATATCTCTTTAGCATGTTATTTATCCCTTTATAATGACTTATTTCCCCTGTTTAAGCATTTCTAATATGATTTAAGAATAAGAATATTTATTTGCGAAAATGTAGTAGTAAATAAGTTGGAGAAGCGTTTTTGAGTGCATACATTTTACTTAAACAAGCATGCAAATTTTCTTATAAACTATTGATTTGTACCATATTAAATAACACTAAAATACTATATTATGTCAAACTCAGAAGATGAAATTTAAAGTTATTCGCTTATTGGATCAAAATAATTATTAATGCCATAATAACACTTATCTAAACAAAATTTACGTAATTCATATTTATACTCAGGCATGTCAAAGTTCCTTATTTCTATGGGTAGATTATTATATACTTTTACCATCATACATAAAGCATTTTTTGTAAAACAAGCTGTTTTCGACAGCGAAGGATATCAAAGAAGAGTACCGCGGCTATTTGTAAATCAATATGTAATTCTGAAATATTTTCTAAGTATTTTTTACAATTCTTTATTTACCCCAGAATCTGTTTATAATATCTCAGGTAGCTTTATCTTTTCCCCCTATCATAAATCTCTCTCAAGTAAATATCTAAATGCTCCTCTCATCCACTCAAAGGTTGACTGGTAGAGGATAAGTCCGCCTTTCTACATATAGTTATCTCATAGGTTGTCAATTGTGTTTGTTTACCTATTTTGTACTATAAAGAGTTTACATACATACATACATATCTTGATAATACATCTGCTACTATGTTTTTCTATTATGTATATATAATTGAATTGTTCTAAATAATTTATCCACCTAGTCACTCTAACATTATATAATCTCTAATTCTAGACAAATATTAGCGCCTTATGGTCTATTAAAATTATCACTTTAGCTCCACGTAAATATGTCTCGAACTTAGCCAATCAACTTATCACTGAGAAAACTTATTCGGTCACGGTCCAGTTGAGTTGCGGACCCCTGAATCCTCTACTGTGGTTAATTTTATTTTCTGGTTCAGGTGCATGAAATTTAACTAACTATTTTCCCCTCTCTAATACAATCCACATTCCTCTATCATTTATTTTACATTGACCCCTTTTATACTACAAATAATAAAATTTTGTACTTTAACTACAGTGCCTTACTTTATTTTATTTTTATTTACACAGCTGTTCTTGGTAAAATATTTTATTTCTAAATTTTAATTCATCTCCCCCATTATTCATAAAATTCTTTACGTTAATAATTACATCCAATTTAACCGCTTAATAACTGATTTTGAATAAATTTAAACCTTAACGATAACAGTTTAACTTCTATTTTATGTGGTTTGATTTTTCTTTAATACGTTTTATATTTCAAATTTGTTTCTCATATCGCCCTAATTTTAATATAAAGTACACCTAAATTTTCCGCTTCCAAGTCGCCACGTTTCGTATCTATGGACGTGAACCCTTTACCTCGCTTACGCGCAATTTAAAAATAAATACTCGTACCGCCCTTCGCTATCTGTCACCGCGCAGCTGCCAACGTCAACACTATAATTCTATCGTCAAAGAAAGGTTCTAACCTCAATTTACTATGAACTTACGCTTGTCTTTATTACACTAAAAGTATTTAAAGATAACTAAAACTTTCCGTATCCGCGAGTTTATAATTTAACAGGTGAGTGCCGCCGACATAACTTACGTTCTATGATCTAACTGTAACTATTGATTTGGACTCAAGTTTCGACAGTAACTAACTATTGTTTTAAACGGTATTAACAGTGCTCGCGTTTTAAATACGTCCAAGTGTTAACTGTGTAATAATAATGCCTTTATCTTTCAGATAAAACCTCGCCCAGTGTATCTCAAATGTAAAATGTCTAAAGCTCACTCGGATCGCTCTTATAATGAAATTTAGTTTACTGAGCTCATTCAATGACCAGACCCCCCAACAGCCCATTGTTGTTGACATTGAATGGTATGTACTAACTTTCTTAATCTCACTATGTCATAATCTTATAAAATTTCAACTGTTAAATTATTTCTTTATTGTTATTACATTTCAAGTGACATTTATACTCCAAATGTTTGTGTAAGCTAAAACCCAATTAAAATTCATTCTACTCTAACTTCAACTACTCTTTCTGTTATTTATTTCTTTCTTTTATTTACAGAAAGTGTGACAATCTAATGACAGATGGGCGCTGAACATCACTATATCACACATACTTGAGCATGGATTGAACTAGTGTCTACCTCTCACGATTTGAACTTGTGTGCACTCCAGCTACATAATCAAGGAACTATTCTCACTCTAATTATACCGCTGTCCGCAGACATCTTCCTCTTAATAAAATAATTTAAACGCTTTAGTGCTATGATTAATTTTTGGTGTATTGTTTCATTTCTTTTACCTATAACCCTCTACTATTATCATTTCATTAATTACTCAATCATTAATTTCATTAATTTGGTAAACTATTAATAACAATTGTCTCAACTTTCATATAACAACAAAGCAACCCCGTTAGTTATTTACTGATTTGTTTATACCAAACATTTACAAGTAAAACTTAATGTAATAAATTGTAATTGACTTTTGTGCTTTCCTCTCATAATTAAATTCTAAAGTAACAGAATTTTACTTTATGTTAATTTCTGATCTGTAATCTATCATATATTACGTTTTGCTTA
>NC_133479.1:19895651-19912542 GCF_025370935.1 Choristoneura fumiferana | reverse complement strand
GGAAGTTACACCAATCTGTATCTGTTTGACTTCAGGGTACCCATTTTTGAAACACATCTGCGAAAGTGGCGAGCAATGGTGAGTTTAAAATACGAGTAGAGTAGTAGAGATTTACAGCTCTATCTCCTCAACTAATAAAATGTAATGATTTTAATCTGAGGTTTAGGTAAGTACAGTATACAATGTGATTTTTTTGAATTTCATGAAGTTCAACAGACGGATTAGTTCACTGATAGCAAGTTGTAAATTTGAAAAAAAAAAACGTCATATAGAACAGTCACTGTTAAATGTCCAATTGTAAAATTCACAAGCTGAGTGAGTGACATAGAAGTGACACATAAGGGAGATCAAAAAGAAAAACTTTAACTGTACTTAAAAATGTGTAAAATAAAAAAAATATAGTTACAGACTATAAAGTTAGGTCACTAGTGTTAAGATACTCAAGGTAAAATTAACTTCATTTGACCTGTTGAATGTCCCTTAAAGTTAACTGGAATTAAAAATAACACGATGTATAAATTGAATAACAATGCAAGTACTAAACAAAGAAGCTCCATTACAAAATATATATTTTAACAAAAACATATTTTATAGCAGTATGAAATTGAGACAACGGTGTCTTTAGGTTCAACTGGAAATCTTAGTAGCCACCATTCATTATAACTTTAGGAATTACGAAGTAGGTATCAGAGATAGACTAGATCACTTTTCTATTTATTATGTATCCACAGACCAAACCTATATCAAAGAAATGTCTGTCTTTTTGCCTTAATCACTTCGCATAATGCCGCCTTGAGCAATTATAGCTCTCGAGCCAAGTTACAATTATGCTAACTAAACTGTTACATCTAAAAGATCTCTTTCAAATAAATAACTAAAGATTTCAGCTTTTAAGTAAAATTTTAAATGAGTTACCTTAGAAACTAAGATTGGTTTTTGGAGTCTTTTTGTATTTTTTATTTCAACTCCAAATTATTACGGTCACGAAAACACAAACTGAAACATGGATGCTCAGAAAAAAACCCAGAAAAAAGAGAGACCAGCGCTGGGAATTGAACCCAGGTCCTCACCATTTCGTCCAGACCAGCATTTGTCCAGTGGTGGTGTAGGGGTATAGCACGCAGCACGGAATGCTGGACGTACTTTGATGAAATTTGGTATGTAGATAGCTGGATGCTTAGAATATCACATAGGCTATTTTTATCCCTACCTTAAGATTTTAGTAAAATTTAGAAGAATTTAGTAAAATCCCAAATACTAACTCAACTGCTGAATTTAATGACAATGAGTTACGCGTGCAAAACCGCGGTTAAATACTAAATTCACATATAGTCTACTCATATTAGTCGAGAGTTGATAAGTACAGGGGTGATATGGCGAAGACGAAAACACCCACACTTAATTACTATGCACTTAGTAAAAAAAAAAAAAAAATTGTCAACTTTTTAAAAAATTATACGTTTAACTCACTGACATTGTTACAAATAGCAGTAGTCTAACTCACTGAATCCGGTAGGGTAAGTCCTGGTCACATCTCCCGAAACACCCTGTATTATGAAAACGCCTCGGAATAGCGACTGTCGCTTAATTATCGCAAACTATATGACGGGTCGTCCTTATCACCGCGCGCTCTTAGTTTCGTGGTACCATGTAGTTCTTGTCAAACACAAGCCCGGGCGGAGCAGAGCGGAGAGCTTCGAGTGTGTGCGAGTTAAAACCTCTGATTTTTATATTTTTTATAATAGCATGTCGGTACTTGTCGAATAATACTCGTAGTAACCATCGTGCTACTAACTTAAACTTGCTTGAACCATGGAGTTAACCCTGGATGGCTTTACGAGCACGTCGTAAGTCGTGC
Organism: Choristoneura fumiferana; assembly: GCF_025370935.1. Taxonomy (NCBI): domain Eukaryota; kingdom Metazoa; phylum Arthropoda; class Insecta; order Lepidoptera; family Tortricidae; genus Choristoneura; species Choristoneura fumiferana. The sequence goes on along the minus strand of NC_133479.1, from coordinate 19,910,684 downwards.
CCTCTGTCTCAGTACGTTAGGATTACGTTTAATGGTTGGAAAACTGTCTTTAAAGTTAGGCAAAATGTCTAATCCCTTGAAGAAGATAGCAAGACGTACCGCGCAGTACCAGCCTTAGTGATGCGATTTAAGGTTCAACCCTACAATATGATTGTAAAGTTGTATTGGCCGAGGCCCTCGGAGCACCAAATAGCCTACCAGGGGGCATTTGTGCACTATTTGCGTTGATCAGCTGGTTCTTCTTTGTGTATAATTTTAGTAGTAGGTGTACCTATAAAAATAGCCGAGCCGTAGTGGCCTAGTGGTTAGACTTATGCATGGCCTCTCAAGCGAAGGATCGTTGGTTCAAAGCCGGGCTCACATATCTGAGATTTTCAAAATTCATATGCGAAAGTAAATTTGAAGTTTACCACGAGCTGTACGGTGAAGAAAAACATCGTGAAAAATCTGCACAAACCGGCGAAAACATTAAATGGTGTGTGTGACGTTTCCAATCCGCACTTGGCCTGCGTGGGAACTATGGCTCAAGCCCTCTCATTCTGAGAGGAGGCCTAGCAAAGCTGGGATGACGATGATAAGATTTTATAATGTATAGGTAAGTGCCTATCAAATGAATATGTCGCTACAGTCAAACTTTCAAGTTGACAGACACGTCTATTGGCATTATTGTTTTATGACATGCAAACGATTATCAACTTTAGGGTGGTAGACCACATATTTGGCTGATGGTACATGCACATGATTTTTCAGTAAAACAGGTACCTGTACCTGTGAAAAATGGTATAGCATAGTTTTTTTGCATGATGTAACGGATCGGATGTGTTACACGACCGTCACTAGGAATAAATTAGTAGAAAATTGTTAGTGGGCCATCTATGAAGGTTTGATGGAAACTCGAAACAAAAACATGTCGACAAAGACAGTTAAATAAGAGTAGTTGAGATTAGAATGTCGATTAATTAAAGCAGGGAAATTTAGCAGTCAATCTAATGAGTAAATGTTAATTTAATTGGAGATTAGAATTTGTTGTTCGGGTAAAATAATTATTGTAAGAAACGCCATCTATGTTCAATTAGAGGAATTAATGGTAGGCGTCATGGAAAATTAGTGAACTAAGCCAACTGGGTTTAGCGGCAGATTAACCTGAGAGGCTATTTAGTTAGTTTTACGTGGGAATTATAGAGGTCGCTTTTGGTAATGGAAATGTAAATTTTATCTAAAAACAAGAAATATGGTCACAAATTCATCAAAAATAGACTTGATATAGTAATAGAATCATTAGTATTAGTCTCACAGTAGATCTTAAGATACATTGATGTTAATAATTATGTTAATTTAAAAGAAATATCAACGGAAGCATCATGGAAACGGCAAGTTGTCGAAATTAGCTAAATATAGTTAAGAAAAACCGAAAATGCAAGCATTACGTAATCGTAGTATAGATCATTGGTTCATTATCTATTATAAATTTAAGTTTTCATTCAAAACGGAGTAGTATTAGCAGAGTAATTACACATTTAGTTATGATGAAATTACAAGCACTCTGTCGCACTGACTTAAAGTAGGAACGTGGCGAAATTATAAGCAAATTTGAGTAGCGTTAATACGACAAAGGGAACTATGAATAAGTGGCGCGAATTGGGGATACCAGTTAATAATTGTAGGCAAATTAGCTATTTTATAACGAACAATAGAAGTATGTAATTGGCTATTTATATTCAAAGAGTGTAGGAGTAATAAGTAGAAAATTATCATTAGAAGTAAGATTATTGTTAGATAGGTTAAGGAAATTAAAACGTTGAGGTAAAATTGAAGTATTTGACAAATACATATAAATATTTATTGAAAATTATTGTTGTAGCACAATATAAAAATGAAACGTATTTACTAGAATAGTTAAGCTAGGATAGTGTCAAGATAAATAGGAAATTTTAGTTCAAAATAAATTCTACGGTTAAAATTTGGCTATTTTGAGATAAGGATTTGCAGAAGAAAAAAGCGAGAGCTGGCAATGTCAACGGTGTCGACTTTGGTAAGCTTGGCGTCGTTTGGTCGCTTGGCGCGAAAATACCAGAGGTCCCGGGAGAGAAGCTATAAATAGAGGTGACACAAAAAGGGCGGAGCCAGATGGATTTAGATTCGTAGAGTCAACATCGTTATTTGCTAGTCGGGGGGTTTAGTTTCTGTGCGCCATTTTGTTAACAAATTAGAGTCAATAGTATCGGGAATTTTATTTCATTAATTTTAATTGGGGTTTTTGATTTTATTTAATTTGAATTAATTTTAATTTACAAGAAATGTGAGTATTTCTTCAGGAAGTAAAGTGTCGGGGTCTTGATCATTAATCTTCGGAATAATGATTAACTCTCTGGTTTTTTATTATTTGTGAAATATTTAGTGCTGATTTTCATTCGGAAAATCTTTGTGTGAGATCTTTGCGGTCTTGTGCGGTGAAGTCCTTTATTTGTTCTTGTAGTGTGGAGTGATCGTTTTATAGCGTTTCATTTCAGCCTACGTATAATTTTGTACTAACCATAACTTTTCTGTGTTTTTCCCAACTTAATGGAAATGACTTTGGTTCCTCCATAACGTACCTTGGTTGAGCTTTAAGTCCGTCTATATCGTCTGACACCTAACGGTGACAACCGGACGAAATAGGCTTCCACTTCCTGAAGCTGTGGCGGCTTCAGCGGCAAATTACTGTCGTACCAGCCACCAGTGGATTCTGTTTGTCTTTTGTAACGACTAAGTAGCGCTCGTCGAAGTGAATGCGTGTCTTGTTGACGCTTGGTTTGTACTTAAGAAACTCAGAATTCCTGTCCCCTATTTATTTACGTATTTATGCACAACGTTAGGTATTCTGCTGTTCCGCGGGGCTCCCCGTCATAGGGACTTTCCTTCGGGAAAGTTGGAGCTCAGCACCATTTAGGGACCGATAGGGCTTTAGGTATACACACCATCATTGTTGATAGGAGATTAGAAGAAATTCATTGCACCGTGAATTTCTACAATACACTAAATGTACATGTGGGATTAATTCCCTAGTTTTGCTAATCACAGACAGAGAGTAGGGGCCTCAGGCAAGCTTAAAGTACAATTGTAGGATTTATTAGGGCTATATAGGTAGGGAAGTTCATAGGGCTTAGCTAGAGTAGCGTTTCCTTACACCGGGAAAAGTTACTATTTTAACTCACCACACAATTAGTTCACCTATGAGGGTTTTCCTCCAAATTGCTAAACTTCAACACAGAGCTAGGGAAAGCTTAAACTCGCACACACATAGTTTTAAGGCATAAATTAGATTTTAAGAAAGAGAATAAAACATAAAATTTATTTAAGTACTTACTTAAGTCAAAACTTCATTATACAAACTTAGTTCATAAGAACTTGACTACGAATAACTTTATTAAAATTAGTAAGTTGACTTCAATTTAAAACCAAAATACGGTTTGATCATTTTGTTAAGAGTAAATAACAATAACATATTTTAGCTGTCTTTCCTATAATGAATAAGCGGGAATTGATATGACACGATCTCATAGCTAAGTGGACAATTAAATGCCAGATAACTTACTGAATAATATTTAACACAATTATCATCTAATTTCGATTTGAATTACGATTGCCAGCTAAAATAAGCTTTGTTTTGATAAAATTAATATCAAACATCATATTCATACTTTTGATAAGATCTCATCAAATTATATCTAGTAATAAGTTAGAGATAAAATCGTAGAGGGTTTTGGACCATCTATCAATTAAAATACAAAAGTCTTCGTGTTATAAATACATACTATCTGTTTTAGTTGTCGTACCTACTTACATTGAGTGAACGGATGTAGAAATCCTGACTACGGTCGATAGCTTACGTTGACACATACCAGGCAACAGTCTATCTGGAAATTTATGTACTTTTCATTCGATCTCGATTTAAACATAATTGATTAAGGATTGATAGTTGAAACAGTTTATTGTTCATTTAAAATATATGAATTGAGACAAAACTAGTCATAGACGAGTCCAAAACCTAATACAGAGGTTATCTTGAATACCCAAGGGTTATCTAGTTATAAGCTAGTTAGATTATTAACGCTTGTGTTCTGGGCGTAAAGTATAGAAATCGGTACTTACTTTCTGCTTTACTCTTGGTAACGCCAAATGCTGGTAGAACTAGAAAATTAGACTAAGTAGATAGCTCATTAAATAAGTGAAAGTCACTATGAGATTAGTAATTATACCAAAATAAAATTATGTCAAATTAGACATTCATATATCTAAGATAGATAAGACGTAATCTAAATTAAGAGATACTAGCGCCTATAGTAAATGAAAAGCTATAGTGTCTAAACTCATTCCTGAACTAATTATCAAAGTTATAATTAAGCATCTCATAGAGTATTCTAATATAAACATAGAATAAGTAACCATAAGTCTAAAATTAGATTCAACTTGTTACAAAACATTGTGTTTGTATTTCCATACTTTGATTTGAATGCACCGAAAGTTAGTGCTTAGTCTAGTAAAATCACAACTTGACATATCCAAAGAGATATATTGCTCTGGAGTGCGAAAGGAAAGAGTCGGGGGTGGAGGTAGAGACTCTCCGAGACCTGGGTCTCCGTATTAAACTTAGTTTTAAGTCAAAATAGATTCAGAAGTAATACAAACACAAAACACTATCCGTAGTAGAAATATTCCTCTCATTTTTTCCAAACTGATTATTCTAGGTAACCTGAAAGATCCATTTCTAGAACTATCCAGTCTAAACATACTAGTATATCTAAATTCACATCTCAGTAATTAAAGTTTCACCCTAAAGTTCAGTAGAGTTCAATCTAGAGTCAAAATTATCACGAAGTTAGGTACTGCTTAATTAATTATAACATTAGAAACACAACTGTAGGCTTTTCAAATTAATTCTCAAATAAAAGCACTTAGGTTATTGCTGGGCATAAGGTAGGTTCCTAATCCACTAGACGATTCACGATCACAAGGCCATAAATTAATTTAAGTTAAATCACCATAGCGTTACCTCAAGTTAAGTGTAGTATTAAGTAGGTTAAGAAGGGGTAGTTAGTTAGTCTTTAAAATTAGCTATAATACAAGGCCATTAGAAGGGTTATTACAATTTGTTGGCCGTGACCAGCATAAGTACAGTCAAGTACAAGTACAATTAAAGATAATAAAAAAAAAATACTTATTATATCATCACCTATTACTGGCAGTAAAAGACTTATTACAATGACCATTCGCGCATGCGTGGCGCTGTACCAGATCAAAGCCGTCACGCGGTTGGCTGAACGCCTGAATAAACATTTGGGGTGTCGTTGAGGTGATTTCCTTGGAGACCGGGGACTTCTTGGCGGAGAGTCAGGGCGTAAATGTAAACAATGTGGAGCTCGCAGTTACTGGGTTTGGAATTAATATGCGGGATATTGATAGGATGTTAGCGTAATCCGGCGTGAATATGAATCCTAACTAACTTAGAAAAGTTAGACAATCCCCGACGTTTTTAACCCCCGACGCGGAAACACCCCTCGGTGTTCTAAGTTTAACCGTTATGTGTGTCTGTCTGTCTGTGGCACCTTAGCTCTTAAACAGGTGGACCGATTTGAATGCGGTTTTTTTTATTTAAAATCAGGGTTTTTAGCGATGGTTCTTAGAAATGTTTCACCAAAATCGGTTCAGCCGTTTTTGAGAAATTGTTTTCCAACTTTTTGTTGGTTAGGTTAGTTATTTCAAAGTTTAATTGTCTCAAAAGTAGCTGAACTCATATAAAACATAGCTAAGAATCACTGCAAAGAACTTCGCTGTCATGTAAAAAATCTATATCGAAATCGGCCAATTCGTTTGAGAGTTACGACGCCACAGACAGATCCGGTGTCAAACTTACAATATCTATTTTACGCCAGGAGTAAAAAATTACATAGATGGATCATTAACATTTCTCATCATCATCTCGGTGTATTATAATAACATTTTTTATTTTTTCAATTTTGGGGTAATGGGGTAAAAAATGGGGTATTTCTTATTTTATTTTTATTTATGACGGCATTCTACACTTCCGCTGAACGTAGATATAGTTAGTGTTTAGTTTTGTAACTAAGGGACCTTATACATCCCTGTATTATTATTTTTTTGTATTTTTTCTTTAATTGTATATTGTAGTTGTTAAGTATTTTATTCGTAATTATTTTATTTTGAAAAAATGACTTTCTGCTAAGTTTCTTGCGGCGCATTCTTCTTGGCAATGATGGTCTTTCTGAAAGCGCTGGTAGTTTAAAAAATGACGTGTAAAAGCGCCCATTGCGGCCTATTTAGAATAAATGATTTGAATTTGAATTTTCTATGAACTGACATATCGCACAAAATCAAGAGTTACTAACTCAAAATAATACCCCATTTCGATTTAGACTTCATTCAATGTTTAGAAGGTATTATTAAAATGATGAATTAAATTGAGTTTACGTTGTCTTGATCAAGTGCGATGTGCAAACACACGTTCAATGTTTGTTTAAATTTTTGTGGTAGTTCACCAAGTGTAAAGAATAACCACTCATGTACTCTTGTTCGTATGTCGAACCGTTTGATTCCTGGCCCAACGTAGAACGTTCTCACAGTAACTGTCGCAATCAACTCCCTTGTCACGCAATGCGATGTCACCTCGACTTTTTCCACGAAAAGGTTCCACAGTGGGTCACGATTCAGTTGGTGCGATAGTACACTCGTAAAACAATTAAACAAAAAAACCTGTACGTGTATAATAAATAATGTTATTGACAAATTTAACAGCCGTAATACTCGAACAACATAATTCATAATAAAACTATAAATTCCAGGGGCGGCCAACTTGTTCGGGATTACGCCGGCATCCGCCAGGGGTGTCCAACCGTTCGGCAGGCGGCACACGTGCGATGCAATTTGGAGGGTACACGTAATGAAGTGGGGTTGCGCGCCCCTGCCACGAGGGACCGTGCATGGGACCGGGTGCACAGGACGATAAGCTAGGCGAAGCTATAGTTTGCGTTTTACTTTTTATCAATCACGTTAGTAATACATACAGTTAGCTAATTTAATTCGTTGTACTATGATATGGTTGCATGGTGGCCCAGGAATCAAACTGGTTGACGGTACGTTTTGTAAGCATCTGGTAATATTAAGTTCTGTTTTTTGCTTGCGACCGCAGCTTTGCCCACAAAATTCCCTATCCTCTGGGAAATTCTCAAAGTCCATCTGTATTCCTTGTCTAAATTAGAAGCGAATCTTATGCAAGATTTGAACTGGCTAGCGCCTGTACCACTACCATGAGTTTGCAGTGACCGTACTCGATAGCGACGGCGTAAATTATTTGTATGGAGAATTATACAGCGCCCCTACAAATTATTTACGGCGTCGCTATCGAGTACGGTCACTGTAAACTCATGGTAGTGGTACTGGTATGGATGTTGGTATGGTGGTAAGATCAGCTGCAGAGAAAAGTTAAGCACCACGGGGTGTCTGTTCTCATGATGGAAATCTATAATGGACTAACCTGTTGCCCGCGACTCTGTCCGCTTAGAATTCATTTATCGCTATCCCGCAGAAATAATGCAATTTTATGGTATAAAAACTATCATATGTCCTTCTCCAGGACTCTAACTATCTCTTTATACCAGATTTTTACTAAATCGGTTCAGCGGTTTAGACGTGATGAGGTAACAAACAAACAAACAGGCTTACAAACTTTCAAAAAGGGAATCCCATACATTATTAAAATATGAAAGAAAAACATACTTTACTGTGAACTCGGGTTCGGTTCCCGACTCACAAAATTTATTTTCTAGTCTTTTCAATGTGTTCTAGTTACAATAGGCACATTTAAGTAAAGGATATAAAGATACATATATATATATGTAGAGACTTCATAGCCACGGGATAGTGAAAACTGAATTCTACGTGGACGAAGTTGTAGGCCACAACTATCGTTTTAGGGTAATATAAATTTGATAATATATAGTATATATATAAAAAAAGCTATAATAGAAATACGTCACTGAGTTTTTCTACATTCCGCTTATTTTTACATATGAAATTTCGGTATAAACAATTTTTACTAAATCACCTCCTACCTTTACAGCTCCCACTGGTCCACAAGCTTGTACAATCTGGAACAAAAGTGCAATTTATAGTTACTTCTTATTTTATTCCCGGCGTGCGTGACGCGTGTGCGTGACTGTACAGTGACCTGTCACTTTGATACCAATGAATCGGACGCCATTCTTTAACATATCTGTAGTAATAAACTATCATATTTTTACGCACTCTGATTTCGACCATGAGCAGAACAACACAGGGTTTAATTTGGTTAATTTGATAAATGTAACGTAGAACCTTGTGATATTGGGGTATAAAATATGCACCCCTTATAACAATATGCCAATTTATGGTTGTAAATTGGACTCGAATTGTAGCGACGATTTGTAAATGGGTAGAAAAACCATAAACGATTTCTTAAATATTTTAATTGAAAAAAATAGGTACAAATATGTACCCATTGTAATCTGTTGCTTTTTGTACTGATGAGTAAATATATAAATTTTATATTAATGCCTATTTTTTAGATTAATGCCTATATAACAGGACACGTAGCGACTTGCGCATGCAAACGACTTATGGAAAAAATTGGCGCAAAAACTATATTACGTTCAAAATCTATTTGTGCGGTATACCGTTTTGCTGTCTCAACGCACATGTTGGCTTGCGCAAATGTTGATTAAGCGTGTAGCCGGACCCTTAACTCAATAGCAGCCAAAACATGGCGTTTTTGGAAATTTCGTCAATTTCTCATAACTATGATAAGCCCTCTCATTGTGAGAGGAGACCTGTGCTATATAGGCTGGTATGATGATGATGAACTATGATATTAGTGAGAATGGTTAGTTACGAGGTAAGTTTCCATTCACAGCGTGTTGACAAATCGCTGCCGATTGCGTCCTACCCTACCCGGTTGGAATGACAGCACCCAACTCCGACGGTCGTAAACGAATTACCCGACTGTCGTAAAACAATCGCGGCTGTAAACCCATTCCGCTGTTTGTGCAAGTCGCTTCGTGACGAGGTTCGTTTACGAGGAGCGTTTGACATAAATTGTGGACCACTTTATTTGGCGCGAACAACAGCTGATTGACCTGAGGCCGTATAGCCTAACGTTGATGACGTTGGCGATCGCAATCAAATGACAGTTTTTGTATGCCATCGCGAGCGTCAGAAACGTACGGAAATAAGGCCTCTGGCTATCAATGCCGTGGCATAACTAAATTGCCACAGGATTACATACATCAAAAGAAAAAAAAAAGGAAACTACCTACTTATATATTGGATTTTTCTTAGAAACGCGTGAATTTATCAAGACTGAAATTAATAATCAAAAGATACAGTGATTAAAAAAAGTGTTTTCATACGAAGTTCCGTAGCCGAGAAATCTACAGGGTACATACTACCGGTTGTTCTAGAAACATGGAATTTTGTATAACAAGTTCATATAGAACAACCATTAAGAAAAGTCTGAAAAACTTAAATGTTAATACTGCATGCCACTGGGCTGTTGCAACTTTTTACCTCTTCGAAGACATAGAATATTATAAACTCTTTAATGAGTAAAATACTATAGATTTTAAAAAGTATTAATTTCCTTTAAACGGCAGATTTCTATTTAAAATAAGGATATATAACAAAACTGAACTGCTATTTTATAAACCTCGCGTTCAGCCTCATTGTCGCGAAAAACGGACTCCCAAGAAAGCCCACAAAAAGGACAAGTCCGACCTCGAACATAATGGCTTATTCCCCTCATTATATCAATTTTTGTTTAATTAAGAGCGGGGACAAAAGGCGCGCTTTCGCTTTTTTGTGTCCGCTTATTTTTGTGGACAAACGGAGATAACTTGGGGCTTAATTTGTATTGTGGTGGCTTCATTTGTTTTTAGCGGCCGAAGAGAGTAAGAAAACTGTGAATGGGGTGAATAAAACTTTGACAAAGAGCGTTTATTACAAACTAGCTTTCGCCCGGATCTATCTGCGCAGGGGTTGTTTACCGCGATTTCGGAGCTTACAATTATCCGGGATCGAATTGTCTTAAGTCCTTTTCACCGTGATTATTTCTGGTATAAGCATGAAAGCGTAACAAACAAACTCCCATTCGCATTTATATTAACTGGACAAAAATATAATTATACTACAAAAACGATTTCGTTTGGAAAGTACTTATTGTGACTTGAAAACGTAAAACACAAACTCGCGAGCTCTACAGCCCACAGAACCACTAGTATTTTCATAATTATTAGCCGGAACATATCCACTGTTGAACAAAGGCGTCCGTCACCCTTAGATCGCTATAATAAACGAAACCTCGCCACTTGCATCCACCGGTTGCCCGCAACTCTCGCGATATTATCAGTCCACCACTGCTAACACTGCCTGCTAACGTCTTCGGTTCATAATCATCATTCGAGGTCCTTTCTCCCAAACGATTATCGTTCTTCGACCGATGTGGTCGGCCCATGGCCACTTCAACTTGCCGCTTCGAGCTATGTCGATGACTTTAGTGCTAGTGTGGAGCCAAATTATTTAGTAATCTAGAAGTACATAAGTACCTTTTTAAGATATTTAAATCATACCCAAAATTAATAATTTCTCATTACTCCGAGGCGCCTCGCTGCCGCCAGCGCCTCAAAGCGGTGGATCGTAATTAACAACAACGACGTTAATTACCGCTTACTTTCAGACTCTTCCATCCCGCCGTACATAGTGGCGTGGCGTGGCATAGTGCGCCACGCCACACTATGCAGTCTTAATTAACATTGCGTTCTGGATTTTCAAAGTAGCATTTAGTTTTTCCGCTTTTTAAATTGTTCCGTAAGGCGTTCGTAAGTCTTGCATTTTATTTGCGATTTTTTTTCTTGCCATTAAAGCTTTGCGACTTTTACAAGAATATGGAAAGACGACGTAATTTCTGCTCTTCCAATAATTTACATTATCATACGATTTTTCTTTTCCCTTAACTTTTTTTTTCATCATTATTTCATTAATATTCTGGTAATAGGGGAAATTGAATAATAGTTGCTCCACGGCTACTAAATTGTTGTATACATAAACGAAATATTTTGGACTGTTTTTAATTTAAATTATATATTTTATATTTGCAAAATTCTTTTTCTTTTTTTCCTTCAGGTTTGTGGTTTACTCTTGCCTTCCACACCGCAGAGCTGGAGCTCGTAGTTGGTAGCAGAGAGCGCTGCTGTCCATTTTCATATTATATCACCACATATCTCAGCTTGTTTGTTTTTGCTTATTTAGTCACTTAAGCAGCGACGATGCCGCTAGATGATGGTAGATGTCGCTAGTGTCGCTGCTTAAGTAACTAAAAAAAAAAAGCTGAAATATGTGATGTATAGGAGAAATTCGTGTCTGTATCACTGTCTAGTGGTGGTGTAGTGGTATATCACGTGGCACGGAATGCTGAGGACCTGGGTTCGATTCCCAGCGCTGGTCTTATTTTCTTTTTTCTATGCTCTATATTTCACTTTGTATTTTCGATATGGGTTTACGGGATGACGGTGAAAGTAACAAAAATTTGGAATTGAAATAAAAAATACAAAAAGATTCCAAAAAAACAATCTTAAGAAAAAAGTTCATCAAAATGGAGCAGTAATCTACGTTGATGACATTATAGCCTTCTCCCTAATGTCTACTATAAAATTTATAGAATACGTTAATCTGTGTACGGCTAGAAATGGTTAATTTTTTGCGTGGATTTTCCACGGGGGGGTGTTGGCGCAATATTTACCCTTGAAAAAGTTTGAAGGTGTCCCGTCACGTGCGACGCACTTCACACCCCCGTCTGCGCAGTTACAGGGTTGCCAGCGTATACTTTAGCGAGAGTGTATCATGCTTAAAAAGATTTATTATACTCACTGATGTATTAAACTGTAGATCCACAGTCGCGCGTCCGAATATGTCCGAGCCAAATGAGCGCCACTTGGTAAATGTGGCCTTCTTTTTCTCAGTACGTTGTTGTCAGTGCAAGCGTAACGATGCCCACGTGCGTCTTTAAAAAGTGCAAAAATCACTCGCGAAAACGGAACAAATCTGATGGAATATCATACTTTCAGCGAGTATTTGTTGTTTTTTCTATTAAATTCTAATAATCAGAGAGAAATATTGATTTAAATTAATTTTAAAGCCATTTCTAAATTGCTAATTAAAAGATAAACGTTGCCAGAATTCCACAACATTGACAAATGCCTTGTCTTTGTCACACGCACAGGAAAGCATATCAGTAAAACGAAACAGATAAACAACAGAACATGGAACAAAAGTGTAGTGGAGTTGCCGTCACTCTATTTTATTTACCGAGTCGCCTAGCAACGGGTAGCTATGTCGTTTGAATATTTACCTTGAAGTTTGCGATTTTAATTATGTTTTATAAAGCTTCGATAATATAATGTACTGACTGTCTGACTGTGTGGTTTATTCGTTTTTGTGCAAAATTAATAAAGCAATTTATGAACCACCAACCTCAATGAAGCCAACTTTGATAAAGCGCTCGCCAAATCTACACCGTATTAATCACTATGTTTACCTATTGTTTTTACACTAAAAAAATCATACTAAGTATTTTAAACTGTTTACAAGGTTTATAATACAGTTTACAATTTATTCACACTAGTCGAGCTTCTTATTATTTAATTACACAACATACGAAGTCCGCCGAATTTCCCGCGAATGAACTGTGCTGACAGACAGCCTGCAATTTTTTTTTGAGCTGCGCGCGGCGTGCGCTGGCAATGGTTTTAGAAGCAAACAGCCAGAACCAAGGAGGATGAGAATTCAAATTGTTTTTATTTCGAAATACTTGCACAAGTGCTTACATTTCGGCGATATTTTTAGAAGCTTTTCTGTAGCTTGCCCTGTTTGCTTATTTATTTATTTATTGTTTGTTTGGGTCAAATCTTGGAAGCTTAATTTGACCCACTTCCAGTGGTCCGATCGACTTGAAATTTGGCATACTTATGTAAATTTGGTGACAATACAATAATCTGGTAGTGACAACTTGGTGGTTCTGTCAGAATCGTCTCTGCAGGAGGGAACTCCTCATAGTTAAAGTACCGACTTGAAATTTGGTACAGATATGTAGTTTAGACGACAATTCAAGTACAGTCAACAAAAAGTACATTCGGCAAAAAAGCTTGTATTAAAAATTAAATTTTTAACAAAAACTTATTACAAGCATTATATTTATTTGCAGTGTAATGTAACTATGTTTGCTCGGGTGGAATCTTTCAACTCAAATTTGAAGTGGATATCTTCAACCGATTGAGCTGAAATTTTACACGCATGTATACTTAAATCCGATGACAATGCAATATTATTATAACATGGAGTTGATCTGATGATAAAGCTAGCGGATGACCATAGGAACTCTGTGATAAACGACACGACCACATCGAGTTTGGACTCGTTTGTCGTCTTGACGAGTACTTCGGTAACCAGGGCATAAAGTAGGTCTCTAGGTGCAGCGTTTGGGCTGTGCGTTGATATATCAACAGTCAGTTAGTCAGTTTATTATTTTAATTTAATATATATAGACAGTGCCGGATTAGCCCATAAGCAAATTAAGCGATTGCTTAGGGCATCACGTCTTGGGTTCACCATAAACAGCAACATTTTTTTTTTGTTAGCACATAAAAGGTAAGGCTGTTTGCAAATCTGCTCGCTCGTGCCTCCCCATAATCTCTATCGTATTTCATAAATATAATATTTCGTCGTAATAAATACTTATTTAAAATATCGATAAGGGGAGGGGGCATAGGCGTGCATTGCTTAAGGTATCAAATAGTCTTAATCCGGCTGTATATAGATTATCTCGAAAACGGTAAACATTTGACTAAAGAAAATTAGCTTAAAGTTACCTTTTAATTTTTTTTAATTTAATTGACAAAAACTTTTTATTACAAAAGTCCTCTCCGAAAGTCCGAATGCATTCTTTGTTCTACAACCTGAAATCGTCCGTCTTAAGAAACGTCAAACTCATCCAAGCAATCTTGCAACGTCGCCTTCAATGTAGCAAGTGAAATTAATCCCTCTGCCTTTTCTGATAAGGCTTACATTCATATTCGAGCATGCGTATGTGAAATTGTGGAGTTAGCTGTCAAGTGTCAAGCGTTGTGGAGTTTTGCCGCTAGCGAAATTCAACTGTAATAGAGTAAAGACTAGGTTCAAATTTCGTCACGTATTCTTTCTATTTGTTGTGTGGTGGATCAGTGTTTCTACGCACACGTAAATTTTTATTAATTGTGGAATATGGCGCTAGCGAAATTCAACTGTAACTTAGTAAAGACTAGGTTCAAATTTCGTCACGTATTCTTTTAATTAATTGTGTGGGTGATGATTTTATTTGTTACACAAACAAATAAATAGTTCGGACACTTTTTGATGGGGATTTTGTTTGGCAATGTGTATCTACAGTTTAATACATCAGTATTATACTCTTTATATATTTATTACTCTTTCCACAAGATATATACCACAAAATATGACACGTTATCCCTTATATTATTTACTAACATAAGATTTCGAACTAATAACAGGGACTTGTCTGAATAAAGAGTTTAATTATATTTAGCCAAAGAAATAGGGGCCATGTAGTTTCACTGGTCAAACGAAAATACTAATGAATTTTATTTATAACATTCCTTGTCTAAAAATGGTTTTTAATACAATATAACTTTTAATTCAATTAAATGCATTCAGGTTAAAAACGCATACGTCTTTTTGGCCAGGACCGCTCGGGCCGATTGTAAGCCAAACAATACCACTCCTTGCAGTCGGGTAAAAAGCCCCGAATTTGTCACATCAAAGTTCAATATCTCCAAAACGGCTAAACCGATTTTTGATGAGACATGCCCTAAGAACCATTGCTAGAAACCTGATTTCAAATAAAAAACCTCATTCAAATCGGTTCACCCGTTTAAGAGCTACGGTGCCACAGACAGA
>NC_133479.1:19894499-19895633 GCF_025370935.1 Choristoneura fumiferana | reverse complement strand
TATAGCCAACTATAAAACTACGGACTCCAGCTCTGCGGTGTAGGAGGCAACGGAAAACCATCACACTATTTTCCCACGAAATTCATCATGAAGGTCCACTACTACTTCTCAATTTACAACCACGATGACTCTGTCGAGAGTGTAGCGACTTAGAAGTAGTTATGTTGAAGTCAGAATGCAGTCCGTAACGACCCTTATTAGCTGAGGTTAGAACGTAACAACTCTGCTGTTCCCTGAACAACCACATCATCAGTATCTTGCCGTTTGTTTAAAATGAATGCTAACATTGAGTTACGAGCACCTCCGGCCCGCGGGACCCGCAAATTGTATTATGTTCAAATTTAATTTAGCTCCCGGAGTTGTCGGCTAAATCCGGTTACTTAACTTTTTATTGCTGGTTACGACGTTGGAGCGAGAAATATGCATCCCTAAGAACGTTTTAATGTTATTTAGGGCAGGAAATATGAATAAGAATTTTAGATTTGCATACTTCAAGGCCACTTGTTGGAAAAAATAGAACTAGATCAGTCCCGTTGTATTGTAACTTCAAATTCCTCGGGATGGGGGTGAGGAGATTAAAAAGGTGACTCATTCGAGAGGTGTATTATCAAAAAATGAATTCTTATAATGTTGTTTCCTAATCAAATAGATAGGAACTAACATTAATTTAGAGCGAATTTGCGATTAGAGCCTTATCCGAATGTACAGTCCAACAAACTGATTCATCTACCAGGGTAACCTTTGCGCTAGGTACTAATGTTATGTTGACTTCCCATGCCTTTGTCAAGAAAATCATTGTGAAATTATTTATTAAAAGTTTCCACCCTGGTAATACATGCATCATTTTTAGGGTTCCGGAGCCAAAATGGCAAAAACGGAACCCTTATAGTTTCGCCATGTCTGTCTGTCCGTCCGCGGCTTTGCTCAGGGACTATCAATGCTTTTCATTAAAATCGACCCCCCTCTAAAATATAAACCGGTGGGTGAATTTTTTTTATACGAAATCCTTAAAAAAATATTACTTATTTTTTCTTAATGGCTACGGAACCCTATTTTGGGCGTTTCCGACACGTTCTTGGCCGGTTTTTTCGACTGTACAGTCGAGTTCATAAACTTGTGAGCAAAAATTTGATC
>NC_133479.1:19859649-19894399 GCF_025370935.1 Choristoneura fumiferana | reverse complement strand
AATATTATACTGTGTGTACAGTCTATTAGTTTGTCTGTTATTTCTTACCGCTCAAACCGCTGAACCAATCTAAATGAATATAGTATAAAGCTAGTTTGATGCCTAGGGAAGGACATATAGTTTTCACACCTCTCCTTCAGAAAAGTAACTTTTCCTCCCTGACGAGAGGGAGCAAAGTGCAACTTTTCTGTTCAAGGCTTTTCTAAGTGTTTTTATTGAAAATGCCATTTTTAAAGTTGATAATTGGAAAGCCACGTCATTTTCTATGCTGGTTATTCTTTAATAATATTTAGAGTTATTTTTTTCAAGTTTTAAGCTCGGTGTGAAAAGTTGTATGAGTGACTCGGGAGCAAAATTATATTCATCTTGGGCGTTAACACTTGAATCCCTCATTACGCTCAGGATTCTATTTAGAATCCTCGCTACGCTCAGGATTCATTTAGAATCCTTCGCTACATTCTGGATTCAATGTACGCCTCGCCGTAAATACACCATTTTGCTCCCTTGTGACACAAATAACTATTTCATCTCGAAAATAGTTTTCGCGGTATAAAAGATTTGCAAACAGTTGCGGGCAAAAGCCTGACGACCGAACTTATATCCTTTAGATGTTTTACTGCACTAAAAAATAAGAGATACTTTCAAATTATATTATCCATAACTTCCATATCCATACTATAATATTATAAATGCGAAAGTGTGTGTGTTGTATGTTTGTCCGTCTTTCACGTCGAAACTGATCTGATCGTCATGATTTTTGGCATAGAGATAGTTTATGGGACTAATAGTGACATAGGCTACTTTTTATCCCGAATAAACACACACACACACAAACATGCACAGTTCCCGAAGGAACAGCGCGCGATAACCGATTTCCACGCGGGCGGAGCCGCGGGCAAAAGCTAGTCAATTATATGTTTGGCAGCTGTAAGCACCTTATGTTTGTGGCGGAGTGAGATGGCAGATACGGCACGCGCTGTCCTCTGTGACATAATCGAGGGGATCGCTTCATTTACCCGACGGCGGGGCGGGAGGTTCCACCCGGGTGCTGGTACTGTTGAGATAAAACTTTTATCATAAGAATAAATAAATCTGTTTAGGGTTCCGTAAAAAAACCCTTATAGAATCAACTTTGTTATCCGTCTGTCCGTGTGAGTGCGCTGAAATATCTATCAAACAGGTAGGTACTCAGATCTGCTCTTTTGAAGTAGAGTATAATACATTAAACTTAAAAATTAAGCAATCTAAAGATACTAAATCTAAATCAAAGCAATCGCAACATATATTAGTAGGCAGGATATGACGCTTCTTTATATCTGTCTATATCTATCAACTTTATTACCCATAACCAAAATACAATTTTGATTTCGATTTTGAGTTAATTTCGCATTAAAATATTAGTAGCGATTGAGGACATTTAAAAATAGCGTTAATGAACTTATTTTGAATCAATTCAGATGAACCTTTATTAAATAGTAAAAATATCTAATTAAACTGTTGTCCCATAATAGCAATTTAATTATGTACCTAATAAGATAAAAAATATTGTACTTTTCTTTTAATAAGCCTCTCGCCGCATATCCGTACTAATATAATGAGTTTTCTATTTTAAAAAAAATATATTTTCTTGTATGATTAATTTCCCAACTATAAATATGTAGGGACGTTTATTTTAAACTGTACGTACCTACTTCAAGGTTTTTATAAAACTCGACACAAACTAATAGGGTTCTACAGGATAGTCCTGAAATATATCCTGAATAGTTTAGAGATTCAGAAAAAAATGCCACAGTTGGCAAAATAAGTCATTGGGAAAAATATTTTCGGCGAAAGCTGAAACATAATGATCGATATCATTGATCTCCAGTTGCAATCCAATCGCTGGCCACTGATGATCAAATAGTATCTAATCATCTTGCAAACGCATCCTACATTAATGTAACCTACCTAAATAATGAGACTCCGCCACCTAATTATTCATTATGATATCTAATTTAATAAATGGCTCTCTCGCAGGACACCGCTTAACCGCCTGTGACGGTCACCTACAATATTACCATTCACACACCTTAATAATACACCTACCTCCCTCCTAACCCCATCCCTTAAAGTCCAAATCCCTCGACTTGCCTGAACAATACAATTTGTGTGATAAACTAGTTGCATATTTCAAAATGGCCGCTGCGTTAGCATTGCGTTTGCAGGAGCTCTTATACAATAGTGCTAGAGTTGTATTTCCAGTAATGGTGTTAAAAGGTTGTCAAGGCTCAGTGGCCAGGCTTTGTCAAGCGGTCAGTGAGAAAATAAGAAGAAGCGGCGCCATCTGCCGGCTGTGGACGGAACTGCGTGAAATTTGATCAGGATTATGACGCTTATAAGCCTACTGGAGCTTTCGAGGGAATCAGGCCCATTACGTGTGCAAATACTCATTTTCGACGCGTCGCTGGGAGAAAAAAAGGATTCGTGCATTTTGGGTGTCGGATTGTAGAGTTTTCAGGCGGAATAATGAAATAATGTGAAAGGAAAGGGTTTTAATGTTCTGCATGAAAGGAAATAAAGATCTGTCGTTGGATTGCCAAATTTATATAAGATAATAATCGCATTAGATATTCGAATTGGCGCTTAATCACATTTTCTTTACATGTAAAATTGTAACAAGTCGGTGTATGTATGTAAATAAAAAGTAAAATTTTGAGAAAACTGTTACTAGGTGTATTTATCCTCTAATTCTCTATTCTCCTAAATAGGTTAGCTGGAAGAGATCCTTTAGGATAAGCTCGCCTTTGTTCTCCTCTCTGTGTATTTTTATTTTTATGTGCAATTAATAGTTTATATACATACATACATTTATAGGGCAATAGAACCAAATCACTGATTTTTGGAATTATTGTCTGTTATTTGTAGGGTTAACCTCAGAACTGGCTTAGCCTAGAATGTTCTAGAAGGATGCGGTTTTCAGAATAAGAGAGCTTGGGCCGTAGCTCCCACGTGGGTCATGTGCGGATTAGGAACTTATTAGGATCGTCTGTTTCAGAGGCCATAGGTCAAACCACTAGGCTTTTTCCTGTAGAGATATTCCAAATTAATTTAAAATCACTTGTCTTACAGACCCTTTCACTCTCCAACCTGCATTGTTCCCAAAGACAAGTAAAAGGAAGTGGAGTGTCCTCTAACGCAATCAGCCGGCAGGTGGCATCTCAGACTACGATAAAATACATTTACACCAGTATCTGATTCAATAAACACGGCTACTGTACTTTGATCCCGAAGTACTTTTACAAACCTTTCCTCACAGTGAAAAAATGGCGATAAAGAGACATGCTCGAGTTTATTCGCGCGATAGAATCCGGAATACGGAAAATCGCCCAAGAACAAAGTCATCGACATAGCTCGAAGAATATGCTGAATATGCAAGTTGAAGTGGCAGTGGGCGGACCACATCGTTTGTAGAACAGATAACTGTTGGGGGAGAAAAGTCCGAGTGGCGACCACAAACCGGCAAACCATGCGTTGGCAGGCCTTGCACTAGATGGACTGACGGCATCGCGAGAGTTTCGGGCAACCGGTGGAAACAAGTGCCGACTTGTTCTTTATTGTGGCGTTCTAAGTTATTACATAAATTAACCGCTAACAGCCGGATCTTTCGGTTCTAAAAGAATTTCACGATCTTATTCTTGGAGATCCCCAAAATATCAAAATTTAAATGTAAAAGTCAGAAGGGTTTAAGTACAGTCAACCAATTTGATAGAACCTTGATTAATTTGATTGAACCTGTTAAACTTTGCTATAGTAAATAATTTTAGTTTGTCTATAGCAATGCTTATTGGATGACGTAAAATGTCACAATGACAAGGTTCTGTGGTGGCCTAGGGATCAAAGTGGTTGACTGTACGTGTGCAAAGCCGCAGAAAAAGTTTACTTGCATTATAAAATGAACTCTATTTAAGCAACACTGCACTGCGCTGGCCAAATTCTACAAAATTCTCCGAACAAAGAACGTACGGTCAATTTCGCGCAGAATTCGCGGCGAAACAGCGACAACTCGTTTATCAGCTGTTTATGCTAACGAGCGAACTATCGCTCGAGCGCTGAGCGAAACTTCGAGCATTTGGCAGTGCTTGAATATGCTAAGCGATAATTTGCGCTGCGACGATTGAGCTCGATTCGCGTGGCAGCTTTTAAACTATTTGCGCAGTTTTTAACCGATTTATTTATGTACTAGCTGTTGCCCGCGACTCCGTCCGCACAGAATTCGTTTATCGCTATCCCGCTGGAACTACGCAATTTCCCGAGATACTCGTGAAAACTATGCTATGTCCTTTCCGGGGCTCCAAACTATCTGTATACCGAATTTCATCTAAATTGGTTCAGCGGTTTAAACGTGATCTTCCAAACATCTTCACAAATTTTCACAGAGGTCGTAGGATTTCGTTGCTGCAATCTGCATCTGCTCCTACAATATGATTCAACCAAGCATCTTAAAGAATTATTAGTTTATTTAGCTGAGTCAATACTTTGGTACCTATTTCACATTTTATGACAATACAAAAATATATTTCCACTAAGTTTTAGTAATACCAACCAACGTGTATGCAATGGACAGTTGCCATCGATTTATAATGCCAATCAAAGTTTTGGCGCATACAGCTAGACGTACAAATAAATAAAAAAGCGGAATATAAATAACACGTTGGATATGTTAGATTTGGAGCATGGCAAATATTGACGCGCGCTCAGCCGTGATATTGGGCGGGTCAGAGGACGCTGCATCTTTGAAGGTAGATCTATACACTTTAATGTGACTACTCACTGAAATGTTGCAATTTCGGGTGAGCAAACATGGATAAAATAAAGAGTCTTCCTTGTTTAGAGGAAATGTAGCTCTATTTGTGGCGGTAGAGCTAGGGTTATTTAAATATAATCTTCTTTCCAATATTTGTTTTAAAAAATGATTCATCATAAAGGCAAAACCAAATACCTTAAATTTATTTACTAATTGAAACGAATTCACCTAGTCCAAGATACTAAGTAAGCAAAGATTGTGATTAGGTTACATATTTGTAGAATAATACATCTACTATAACTCCCATACGGATAAAAAGCTAAAATTAACGCAGCTTGGACAGATTTCATTGTAAACCTCTACCTATCAACTTGTACCGTGTTTGAGCAAATAAATAACTACTAAGATTATTGAAATCTTTGTACATTGTTTGTGTTGTTTGTTACTGCTCATGTTACGAAGTGACTACTAATGATATGTTCACACTGTTGCCCTACTTTTTGGGGTTCAATTGTAACGAAGGTGATTTAGTCATGTCGACCCTTTTTTTGCAAGTAACGAAAATTTTGCGTACACTAGAGTTATGTTTTATGTAAAAAGTACTAATTCTGTAAGTTCTACGCTTTGTCGAGTTTAGCTTGATAAAATTTCAAAATCTAGACAGCAAGGTCGAAATTTAGATATTAATTTTTAGTTTTAATTTTTATTTAGCTATTTTAAGTTAGTCTTAGTTATGTTAATTTTACACTCAGTCCCTGTTTTTATACTTACTTTTATTGTTAAATAAAAATTTGTTTCTCATGTCCAATGCTAATTCTATCTGCATAGAATAAAATGCATTTTTAACTCATCTCGTTCATACTATAGTAGTAACACTTAAGTCTAGAAAGAAGGACCGTTATGGTTCTTGTCTAGAAATATCAATTTTCGTACGAGTGTTTGTCATACAACGTTTATACAGAAGACTAAGATAAAATTTTGGGTTCCATCCAAAATTTCTATGGATAAATCCCGGAATTTCAATTCGACCGCCAGATCTGGTTAATGCTAGCGAAACCGCGGGTAAAAGCTAGTACATAGCAATCAAGCCTAGTGAACCAAAAGATTTCCACAACAGACAACAGGGCTCGCTAGTCATGCAGACAAATTAGTATTGTCATACCCAATTGGAATGAATCTTGTAAACAAATGACCGTCGCGCCCTACCAGTGCGCTTCGTTAGGCGGCAAAAACTGGGAGCCCCACGGCCGGACAGCGGGGAACGGTCTATATCCGTGCTGTGCCATATTTTTCCTGTCCCTGGATGTAGTTGGGGAAAACGGTTGAGGCAGTTTTAACAGGAAGTAGAGGTTGAGGTACGGTTTTATAAAATTAGGTACGTAAAGTTTGAAAGGAATTAGACAAAATACATAATGGTTATTTGATTAATTAAATGAAATCAACAACCTTACAGGGTTGTCGTTATACTGGTTATTCGGGAGAAGTGAGCGGCGCCAACCTTACCGGTTTCATTGAGCCATGGCTACTAGTTAGTGAGATCAATTTTTTTAAAATGTTGAAAACAAAAAATATTAAATTATTTACTGAGTGCATGGTCAGCTAAAATACGAGGAAGCTTGTAATAAAAATTAAAGTATCGCCTTTGAGATAAGAAACCCTAAAATTTCACATGGATAAAATACTGCCCTCTTAGGACAAAAGGTATCCGTAAACCCGTGGCTTTGACCAGACCATCCGTCCATCTCGTTAAATAAACAGTTATAAGTAAAAGTGAATCATTTGTTCGTTATAAACTGCTGAACTGAGACTTGATTTCACGAGTGAGTTAATGACAGCGTTCGCAGCCCTTCATATCACGTAATTAGCCCAGCATTTTCATCGTGAGCACGCAGCTACCAGATACAATACTTGCATGGTTACTAATGGGCAATATGGGGGAAGGACCTTGGTGTAATGTGAAAGTTGACGGGTGTTATAAGTTCGACTCCAATGTCTGTCTGTCTTAATGCCTGTGACATCGTAACTCTCAAATGAAAACACCGATTTTGATGCCTTTTTCTACGTGAAAGCGAGTCGCTTTGCTGTCATAGCTATGTCTCATTAAAATAGTTTCAACCGAGATGTTGAATTGTGATGTTGAATTTTGGAATGACAACTTCGGGGGTTTTTAACTTTGTGTAGTTGGTTAGGTTAGGATATTTTGTTATTTTTAACTATTAATGAGTTATGCCATTCGCTGTCATAGGATACCCTTTGAACATTTTGCCAATATCTAGGACGCATCAGCTTATTCCCTCCCACCAGTGTTAACAACAAGCACAACAAGTACACTTGATTAGCCCTTGCATAATTCTAACGGGAATCGCCGCCATTTTGAATATTGCACGACCTCTGGCCGGCTCCCAAATATTATGCATGGCGTGATCATATCGCGCTTTATTGCCAACCAAAGTTGTTATTAAAAAAGTTATGAGGTTTTACATGAAGAACGGCGTGTCAGACGCGATCAGGGGAGATTTGAAAACATTGTCTTTGGAATTGTACGTGTTATTATTGTCATTGTTTTTCCGAAGTTACCAGTTATTGATTATCATTTTACAGTTTGATGAGGGATTGTGCTACTAAAAGCAGAGAGGTAACATTGGATCGGAAGAATATTTATTAAATTAATGCTTGTGACGAGGGTCATGATTATTACGTGTATCAGTCTGATTTAAATACTCGTAGATGTGTCAAGCCCGGTTCACATTAATAAACATGAAAACAACATCTGTCGTATTGTGTCGTGATGCTCTCTCTCTCTCTCTCTCTCTCTCTCTCTCCTCCCTCCCTCTCTCTCTCTCCCTCCCCCCCTCTCTCTCTCTCCCTCCCTCCTCCCCTCTCTCCCTCCCTCTCTCCCTCTCTCTCTCTCTCTCTCTTCCTCTCTCTCTCTCTCCCTCTCTCTCTCTCTCTCTCTCTCTCTTTCTCTCTCTATGGTTGTGATGCGACAGAATACACTGCATCAGATAAATGTGCACGCAACCATATAAAATCATACTACAGAGATTACCAAATTTCATCTAGTAGTTTAAGCATGAAGAGATAACGGACAGGCAGATAGAAGTAAGAATAGGATAAAATACGGTGGGTTTAGCTTAAGCCCGCGGTTTTGCTTAGGTGGAAGAGTAAAAAATGGGATAGTTCTTAATTTTGTGCCTCTGGCCCCTGGGGTTTAGGCTGTACATTATTTTTGTCAGTTAGTCACGTTTTTTCATGAGTCAGAAATCTCAAAATATTTTCTAAACAATATCTTTGTTTTCATATAATTTTGGAGAATGCTTTTGTTGCTCCGACGGACCTTTGGTGAGCATTTTCAAAACATATTGTGTAGTATTATTTAGTAGTTTAACAAGCGTTCTCGATTATTTGATAGATCAAAATACAATAATTAAACTTCACTATAATCAAACAAAATTATGAAACCAGGAAAATCAAAAACTGTTTTATTGATGTTTCTTTAAGTTTTTCAAATCATTCTTGCAAAAATATCGAAAAATATATAGCAACATTCAAGTAATATTTAATGGTAATTTTTATAATCTCAAAGAATACCTAACCTTTAAAGGAAATTAATTCGGACCAAATGCTACCCAAAAATAAAAATACCGCTAACGCTTTGTACTCTATCATTTATCATTAATCTTCTAATATAATAATCCCAGCCTATATACGTCCCACTGCTGGGCACAGGTCTCCTCTCATAATAAGAGGGCTTGGGCCGTAGTTCCCGCGCGGGCCCAGTGCGGATTGGGAACTTCACACACACCATTGAATTGCTTCGCAGGTTAATCTTCTAACAAATATATAGCTGCCCCCAAAAGATATATCTTATAGCACTAAGAAGGATAAATCTTAGTGTTAGCCTAAGCAGCATAATGCTGTCTTTAGTCTAAGCAGCACTTGGTCCAGCTCTCACAAAAAACTGGTCAATCTTCTTTCTTTGCAAAACTACCACCATCACACCACCATCAACCACCCCACCACCACCATCTCGCTCGCTAATCCTGCCGTGAAGCAGCAGTGCTTGCACTATTGTGTTTCGGCGTGGAGAGTAAGACAGCCGGTGAAATTACTGGCACGTGAGGTATCCCATCTTAGGCCTCTAGGTTAGCAACGCGTCTGCAATACCCCTGGTGTTGCAGATGTTTATGGGCGGTGGTGATCTCTTACCATCAGAAGAACACTTGCTCGTTTGCCATCCAGTCGAATAAAAAAAAAACAATATCTTCGCGCAAGAGCGAATCCGCTGTAAATATTTCTGCGTCTAAAACCCTGGTCACAGTTATACTTGACGAAGTATTTTATGTATAATACTTTAAATAAAGCGAGTACAGTCGCGCCGAGGGGAGCTAACTCGGTTACGTCGGCCATGATTCGATTCCGCACTTTTATCGACTCGGATTGCTCCAGACGGCATTTGCATGTGCAAGGAAGCTTTGTCGCGTCTGCTGAGGAGATGGATGTTCTGTTTTAATACAGTTCCAGTTTAAATAACTATGATTCACCAATCTACTACTATTTCTATATGTCGGTAATATAAATGCAAAAGTTTACATGTTTTGATGTTTGTGACGTTTACGCAAAAACAAAGCAATGGATTCGCATCCTTTTTATCTCGGAAAATAGTTCCTATGGGTTCACTGCTGTGATATTAGAAATAAAGAAAGAGGGAATAAATTTATTTACTAAACTTCGGCACAACAAAAAAACAATAATAATATACAATTAAGCATACCTAATTCTTTTCGAAAATCAACTTGGTCTACATCTCGTAGCAATGTTAATGCAATTACTTGTATTGTACCTTGTAGCCATTGCAACGTAAAGTCGCAATGGAAGACGTTTCGGGTAATTCGACGAACTATCCGAGAAGGTCGCGCGACGGTCCGTGACGTCGTTAAAACTAGATGGACTAAAAAAAAACTTTCAGAAATAAACAAGCTACGTGTCCAACTTCAATGAGGCTCATCCTTCGGAATCGTTGTTGCTTAGAAAATAAAGTGCGATTTGGCTAATAATTTACGAGGTACGTCAAAACAATCGATTGTAACTTTAGGTGTATTGTTTTAGGTTGTTTTTATTGCTTTTAGTTGTCAGCTGGGGTTGTGCCCTCTAGAGCCCCTTGGGATAGTCCAGTAAACGTGTTAGTCATGACGTTTCATTTGTTTTCTGAATCGGATAGTGCGCATGTGGGCATTGATGAGGTTTGAACAGATGACGAGCTTTCACACTCCAACGAGTTTGCTAGGATACCTAGTTTTTGTGATCGATAGGAAATAAACGCGTTTTGATAATACTAAACTGTAATTGTAATCCTTTGGTGTAGAAAAAGTATGAAATAAGTTTCAATTTTAAGGTGTCGATTGTGGTCGGATGTGTTTTTCGACGGCATAGAAACTTAATTTATAGCGAGAAAACTGTCAAGTAAATACAAAAAATTATATAAAAATAAATATTTCTGAAGCTTGATGAGAACTAATACTTTTGATGATTTATTTGTCCAATTACTTTTGTTAACTATAAAATTGCCTGAATTTCTATCAAAAATCCTTCCAAAAGTCCTTAGCAAATTTTTTAATCAATTAGAAGTGTGGGTGAAATTCGACTAGCAGGATTCGACCCAAACAAAAGAAACATTATGATTTATACAAGGTCGTAAAATATACAAGAGTACAAGACTAGTAAACAACATCGTGGGCAAAATTTTCGTCGTACTATCAAAACACACTATCTGTCAAAACATTGCTACTTACGAGTGATGACATAACCCTAACCACCGCAATATCAAGAAACAATAACCTAAAAATCAGTTTACTCGGTCGAGTGACCACACTTTTCTCGTAAACCGTGTCGTCTCCATCAAACGGCCATAAACGACACCCTTCAAGGGCCAACAACATCGATAGTTAACAAAGTGGGGACGAGCGTTGGTTGGTTTTATGGACTCTACTAATCGGATATAGCGCGGACAGTGATTGCGTGAAAACCTGTAGATTTACCCCATTTGGTTTGCATTAAGTGTGAAAATTTAAGTATTTTATCCAAATACCCATTGAGTTTTTATTTTTTTACAATGTACAATTAATCGTAACTAACACATAAACATGTAATATGCGTTCTCTGGTGTCAACTGGGACGATAATGTTATGAGGGTTTGAAAATACGACAAAACGGTTCGAGAAAAGGTAGGCAGTGCCCTGCCTTAATTTTTTTCGGCTTGGCGCGGGCACTTCCAGTCCCCCGACAGTAAGCAATACAAATAATAGAGGTGCTCTAGAAAGTAGCTTACTACCTAGGTACTTTAGAACAATCTTTGGTGTGCTCTCTATGGACTCTCACGTAGAAGATCATTTGTTTAGTATTTTTTATACTGTTTAACTACTGTTTTTATAACAAATTTACTGTCTTAAAAACTTCAAGAAACGTCTTAAAACGATTATTTCTAAACGTAAACCGTTCACTGCACCCGTTATATGATTATTAGCAATTACGTTTAACTACCACTGCACGTTTTTATTTTCCCGCAAAATAACGGCCCAAGGTGAATTCGGACTTAGACCAAAAATACCCACAAAACTAAAATAGGCAGTAATTAATTCGCATCATTTTTAAACTAAGAACTATACCAGAGGCCGTATTGCCTGACGTTTTGACGCTCGCAATCAAATAACAGTTTTCACGTACAAAAGCTGTCATTTGATTACGATCCCAAGAGCCAGGAACGTTAGGCAAAACGGCCTCTGGTTTATATAGTTAATTAACTAAATGTAAACAGACTTCGCTGCCAGATTTGGTACATTCAAGGTTTTTATACATTTTACTTATCTATGTCGTAAGAGGCGACCGAGGATATAGGTTAAGGTATACCGTAGGCGACAGGCTAGCAACCTGTCACTATTGTACCGTTTGTGTCAAACTTAAAACCTAAAATTGCTAGAAGTGGCCCCAAAGCGGTAACGTTTCGTGTGCTCTGCTTACCCCATTTGGGAATACAGGCGTGATGTTTGTGTATGTGCTACTTATCTATCATTGTAATACAAACTAGACTAGCGTATTTCAATATGGGAATTTCAATATTTAATACACCAATTGACGTTGTTTTGTTTACATTTAGTTAAATACCTATCGAAATCAAGTATAAAACTAGCTTCACGTAAACATTAAGAGCTTCTTAACATTACACAAGAATATTTAAATAAAATACAGCTTTATCTCGATTTGAGAGAGTTTAAATATGCAATAAGGACTAAGGACACAGTATAAAACAGTAAATAGTCTTCAATGAACGAGACTGTGACTCACTCGGTCTCAGCCAATTTCAATTTTGAAAATTTACTATAGTGACTGCTTACGGTCAGCGTAACATACGGGTAGAGCCGCAAAGAAATAATGATTGTTCATTAGACCGTAATTTTTGGGTTGTGTTTTTGTTCGTGTGATCTCATCGGTTTAGTCTACCACAGGTAGCAGCTGATTTTGCGATCTGCGAAGAGCTCTCAGACCCGAGACGATTATCACTGTGCATCAGACTTCCTAGGTATTGTAAGGTCCGTTGAAGGTTATAGCATCATTGTTCGCCAATTTACCCTCGAAGATTATTAAATAGCAATGGGCAGGCCATATTGCTCGAAGAACAGATAACTATTGTAGGACAAAACCGCGAACTGCGGGGTGAGCGGGGCCTCGAGGTGATGTGTACCGACGACGATTAACGTCAACTGATGTTTTGTTCAACAGCGGACGTCTCTTGGTTGATGATGAATACATAAACGAGTTTGCGTCATCAGATAGTAAACAATGTCTTCCACACATGGGCAGTCACCTGCATAATATCTGCCACTGCGGAGCATGCAAAAATATCTGATACGTCCTACCGGACCTGGAAATAGAGTCGTTTTAGATATTTACGCGCGCTTTGTGTCAGATATTGGTAGTGGTGACTGGAAACTCATGACTTCGTGGCATTGCTGTTTTACTGGACTTTTACTGTGTCAGGGCGGCAGATGGTTGACAAAGCGCAGTTCTCCTCGGCTGCCTCGAAGCTTTCAAAGTTAGCCGCCGCAGCTTTTTTCGCTAACTTCGACTGGGACTTATTATTCTAGCGTGTCTTTCGTATTTAAATTGAACATTTTTCGAGTTGGGAGTACAAAATGCATTTGTACTGGAGTTTAACAATGGATGACTCGCCGTCATAGGAATTGTAAAGGCTTCCAGCGGTTGCCTCTATTTAGATGTAGTTACGAGGGAAATTGCGGAAAAAGTTATTCCACACAATAAGTCTTTATTGTACACAATTTAGAAAGCAATAAAGAAAATATCACACACACACACAAACATCACGCCTGTATTCCCAAATGGGGTAGACCAAGCATACGAAACGTTACCGCTTCGGAGCCACTTTTAGCAATTTTAGGTTTAAGGTTTGACTAAAACGGTACAATAGTGACAGGTTGCTAGCCTGTCGCCTACGGTATACCTTAACTTATATCCTCAGTCGCCTCTTACGACATCCACGGAAGAAATGGAGAGGTGTAATTCTAACCCGACACCACACGGAAAGAAAACATTGGAAGAAAATATCGGAGCTAAGAATCACTATAACGAAACTAGCTTTTACTTATATGACTCAGGCATATAAACAGGCATGTAGACAGGCATATAGGCAGGCATAGGCAGGTAGACAGACATCGGTGTCAACCTTACGTCTCCCCTTTTTTTGCGTCGGGGTCAAAAATCATCCTCCACATCACATATTTTTCTTCCCAAATGAATCACGAAGCTGGTGAACAGACACTGTCCTCGCCTACTCGTATTGTGTCGTCGCAGCCACTCGCTCGCTCGCTGCGAGCTTAATCTCTCGCCACAAACTAACTATACTCAGAATAGGAAGAAAAAGTAATGTAAAGCCAAGTTTAGACCTGAAAATCGTCCAAGTTACATTGCGACGCTCGATTGACCATAACAAATTAAATAGATAAAATACATTTGTTATTTTCATTCATATTCAAGCTTTTTATTATTGCATATTTTATAATCCGGTCTGTATCCTCCGGGTGTATTTATTTTGTTTTTTGATGTGTTCATTTACCTATTGCAGACTTTATACAATACAGGCGAGTTCATGAACTTGTGGGCAAAAATTTGATCAAAAATATCTGAACACGCTTCTACGCCGTTAACAATAGAGTCGTGTCAGATATTTTTGATCAAATTTTTGCTCACATGTTTATGAACTCGACTGTACAACGACTCCTTATTGAACACCATCGCAATATAGTACGTATAAGCAGTACAGAAAACACGGATATATAGAGATTTTCTAAAGTAAGCAAAAGGCGGCCTTATCACTTCAAAGCAATTGTTTTCTTTGTTAGCTTCAAATTCTTCCTTTACTGCTTCTGCCAGCACTATGGTAAACTGCCATAAGTATAAAAGGCAATAAAACCAAAAAATGTCCGTCACCACTTTCCAATCGCTCGATACTCGATGCACCGATAGCTCTATTCGTGTACCAGTTACTCTGCTCGCAATCGATGGAATGAAGATATCAATGATACATTTTTACGTCTATTTTTGAAGCTGTGCAACTCTGTGGCAATAGGAGATAATACTATTCGTGTATTTAGAATATGAAAATGTAGAAGTGTTTTTGTGTAGAAAAAGTCTGATTTTTGTCGTATTGCCAGTACCAAACATGGAAAAAAGCTGTTTAAAAGGACTAACGCTTATATACAGAGGCACACAACGAGACAGTTCTGTATTTTAATGATATTTCAGATGTAATTTTTTCAGTATTTTTTTATGCTTCTCCAGAAAAGTATACCTACTTACTTACTTAGATAAGTATTTGGAGTAATGCAAGAGCATCTGCTGCGGCAGATAAGTTATCTTTGGTGATGCGGGTGTCTATGGGTAGTATTTTTCCTCCCAGCTGACCACTGACTAGTTTTTCATCCCATAGAAAACAGTCAAAATACGATAGAATAAGCTACATCAATTCAAATTTGACATAAATTGTCGCTATTGTCCAATATTATTTTCGAACGCGTTTGCAATTGAAAAGTTATGTCAGCTTATTGTACCTTCGGTAGAACAAGGGCATATATAATTTCCACTTTTAGTATATTAACTCAGTTTTCGATTTTCAAATAATTATGCCCTTGTACTTGTGGCTCCGAAGCGGTAACGTTTTGTGTGCTCTGCCTACCATTTGGGAATACAGGCGTGATTTTTTGTGTGTGTGTTGTAGTCAAGTACGTTATGCCTAACTTTCCAATTGAACCACTTCGTGCATAAAACGTAGTCAGTTCACTACAACCTTAATAAATAATAAAGTTGCTGAAAGAAGTGCAAAGGATCAAAGGCCAAGTTCCGCGAGTCCTCCGGGATGCTGGCGGAGCTGGGACTTGTGTCGTGGCTCTGTTACAACTGTGCCCGCCAGCAAATATTATTTAATATTATTTATAGGTCGCGTGTATACAGTTTCTTAAAAATTATTACATTTTTGGTAGGTTAAATACTTAGTAAATTAGTTTAGTAACGTTTTGGGAAAAGATATAGGATACTATATAGCCTGTAGCCCGCGACTTCGTCTGCGTAGAATTCTTTTATCTTTATCCCGCGGGAACTGGGTATTAGGTATATGCAATTTTCCGGGATAAAAACTATCCCATGTCCTTTCCTGGGACTCAAACTCAGACGTGATGTGGTAACAGACAGACAGTCTTACAAAACTTTTTTATTTATAATATTAGTGGTACTAACGAGACGGCGGACATTGTTATTACCTAGGTCTAGGTACTCGTAAGTTTTGACCTAAATACTTTGACAAGAATATTTTTTTTTAAACTATGTTATGTATGCCTGTAGTTACTAAATATCGCAGGAGTCCACAGAACCAAACCTCGTAGAGATAATTAGGGGAAAAGCATGTCCGATAGACGACGTTTTCTGGCTAATATAAATCGCGATAGAGTGGGTATATACCTGTGTATATAATATTCCTGTGTTGGTGTGCAATAAAGATTTATTGTACTCGTATTGTATTATATATACGCTAAGTCTATTTATTACTAATTATTAGTTACAAATCTCGGTTTGTAGCACACTTACACGTCGCACTTTTAAAATTGAACTGAAATGATTCGAAATTTTCTCATTTTTAAATTCAATCAGACTGTGTTTTATTTAAAGTTTATTTTGGAAATGTGAATATTTAAAATTGTTTCAGTTTAATTTTAAAGGTGCGACGTATTTTTTTGCTCACACAAACCGACCATGAACTAAAAATACCGAATTCAAATTCAAAATTCAAATGATTTATTCAGTAAATTGGCATTTTACACTCATTTTTTAAACTACCAGCGCTTTCGGAAATCATTGCCAAGAAGAATGCGCCGCAAGAAACTTGGCAGAAATCATTATAAAAATTTACAATAAAATACTTAAAAACTATATTATACAATTAAAGTTAATAATAAAAGAAATGCGGGATGTATGGGGTTTAGTTCATACTAAACACTAACTATATCTAGTTCAGTGTAGAATGCTTCCACCGTCATAAATTTTTAATAATAATAATAATTTGCTCATTCAGGTAAGTAACCATTAAGCTTTTAGATTTCGAAGGCAAGTTCACGTCTGAAAGTTAGCTCAAAAATTGAAAGCCGGTAGAGGCATGGTATTGCATAAGCTATGGGATCGTCTTGTTCGATCGCGAGCCTAACCTAGGGCCAGTATGTATATATTTGAAATCAAATTATACAGTTCGAATTAGATTGAGAATTCTAGACTCGAAACGCAGGCGCTGCTGGCAAATGCTCCATGGGGAATAGCCTCAGACTATACTAGATTAGACTTGGATAGCGCGAAATACGGTATCCGCGGACCGCGGGATTGCGATGCGGGATCGCGGGATGCGGGAAACCCGGTAGTTAAGCTGCGCTCCGATGCGCAGCCAGCGTCATGCTGATAAATCGCACATGCGGGTAGTTAGTGGTTAGGTATCGACAGTGGATTCGATTGTAGACACAAGTCTTTGATTTTGTTTAAGCTGTAAGAAGTAAAATTAGTAGTGCTAAACTAGTTATGACGACCTCTCAAGCCAAATGGTCGTAGATTCAAACGCAGTGCTCTACTTCTGAGTTTTTACTAATGGGAACGTTTAAAAATTACCGAAAGCTTTCGAAAGCAAAAATTTCTGAAAAGATCAGATGCGATGCACTTCAATATAAGTATCTAAGTATCTGGTTTGATGATTTTTGGGCATTAAGAAAAACCAAATGTTTTTGTTATAGCAGCAAGTTAAATAAACTAGTGTCCAATGAGCCGCGCTAGCGCTCGTGATAATTTCGAACATTGATCGTTGCAATTAAATTAGGGCTAAAAGACAGGCTAATTAATATCGTCAAAAAAAACCTCACGATACTTACGCTAGAAGAACTAACGATATTAACGCCATAGAATAGAATAGAATAGAAAAACTTTATTGTATAATCTGTGTATGTACAAAGATGGTGAAATTTTTTTAGTGTCTCAACAGTTACCCTTCCGGGCATACAATCTTTTATACTTCGTAAAGTCGAATTCACAATTTACTAAGTAGCATAAAATTCTTTTAAATTATAAAAAGCCTTTTCTATTAGCCATTTTTTTAGTGTTCGTTTAAAAGCCAACTAGTTGGCGAGTTTGTAAATTATTTTAACTTGTTAATCAAGGCGGCTTTTAGACGTGGTCTTAGATAGTTTAAATTTGATGTATTTAGGTTCAAAGCTAAAACCTGTGAAGCAAAAAAAAATGTTTTCCATACGATGTTGGAGCACCCAAGTACCTACTCCATCTATCTCGAGATGCTCGCATTTCTTATAACCTACGGCTTCTCTTCTATTTGACCAGTAGGTAAGCTAAGTGTATTGAAGAGCCCCATCTTGTTCATTTTCGCGATATAAGACGCACCGCTAAGCCTCGCCCGCGCCGTAATCAATCAGGAGGGCTTACTTCCCCCACCACATATCGGAGGAGGGCATTAATCAATTGGAAGTCTTCAATTTGTTGTAGGTACACTTTATAACCGCCGATGAGCCGTGGTGGCCTAGTGGTTTGACCTATCGCCTCTCAAGC
This sequence comes from Choristoneura fumiferana, assembly GCF_025370935.1. NCBI lineage: Eukaryota > Metazoa > Arthropoda > Insecta > Lepidoptera > Tortricidae > Choristoneura > Choristoneura fumiferana. Next base: position 19,876,458 of record NC_133479.1, on the reverse strand, counting down.
AGAGGGTCGTGGGTTCAAACCACGGCTCGCACCTCTGAGTTTTTCGAAATTCATGTGCGGAATTACATTTGAAATTTACCACGAGCTTTTCGGTGAAGGAAAACATCGTGAGGAAACCTGCACAAACCTGCGAAGCAATTCAATGGTGTGTGTGAAGTTCCCAATCCGCACTGGGCCCGCGTGGGAACTATGGCCCAAGCCCTCTTGTTCTGAGAGGCCTGTGCCCAGCAGTGGGACGTATATAGGCTGGGATGATGATGATGACACTTTATAACACATACATATGTGTATTGTATAGATAGGTATTGGCAGTTGGGGACGATTAAAAAGGATTTATTCTATGAAGTTGGCACCTTTTTTACATACCTATTATGCCAAAAGATTTGATACTTACTTGATATTTCGCATGAATTTACAAGGTTTTTTTACTTGAAATATTCATGATGAGTACCTCTGTACTTAGTAAAGCTTTCAGATTTGTCCGTCCGCGGCTTTGCTCAGGGACTATCAATGCTAGAAAGCTGTAATTTTGCACGAATATATATGTAAACTATGCCGACAAAATGGTCCAGTAAAAAAAAATATTTTTCTAGTAGGTACCTTCCATGGACGTAAAGTGGGGGTGATTTTTTTTTCTCATCCAACCTTGTAGTGTTGGGTACTGTTGGATAGGTCTTTTAAAACTATTAGGGGGTTGCTGCATGATTTTTCGATTCAGTGATATGCATGCAAAATATTCAACGTTAAAGTGCAAATTTTCATTAAAATCGAGCGTCCCCCCCCTCTAAAATCTAAACCGGTGGGTGGAAAAATTTGAAAAAAATCAGGATGATAGTAAGTATATCAAACTTACAAGGAAAACTATAACGGTTAAGTTTTCTTGATAATCATTAGTAGTTTAAGAGTAAATAGCAGCCTAAGGTATAAAATATACCTAAACTTGGAATATTCCGTACAAAATACGAAATAATTAGAAAAATATTACTTAATTTTTTCGTAATGGCTACGGAACCCTATTTCGGGCGTGTCCGACACGCTCTTGGCAGATTTTTAACATACTTCTTCGCTACCAAAAAGTAGCATTTAACAGCAAGGGAGCTAACAAAAAAGCAAGTTAAAAATCGATATCGAACTCCGCAAAAAACACCTGAATCAACCAAATATAACTCTACTCTTCAACGTCTATCACAAAAACTTGTAGGTAAGTAATTAAAATCTTTATCTCATTCCCTTTCTGTTAAAAACCATCCACCATTAGAGGAAAAGTGAAATCTATTGAGGTACAGCCATTCAGCGACTGCAGCTCTGTAAAGCCTTTGCAACCTCCGATTGTGAGCGCTGGATTCGCTTTGTGAGATGAAGACTGTTTGTGTTGAATGAACGTATTGAATTGTGCGGTTTCTCAATAGAAAAATGAAAAATTGAATTTTCTGTAGGATACGCGGTGGCTTTTAAAGCCTTAGTTGTTGCCGAAGGTTGTTGCAGTTCAAAAAGTTTGTTGACATTTATGAGAAGGGAGACGTTTTCAAATTGCCTCGACTGTCATAAGTGCGTAGCGTGCGTTGGTTTGAAAATATAAAGCCGAGTGTAGACTTGCAAGAAAAATCGTGTAAGTTGCATTGCATTGCGAGGCCGTAAAGCGAACGAGTTTGTAGTGGTCAATTGAGCGCCGCAATGTAATGCAACTTGCACTATTTTTCTTGAAAGTTGGCTCGGCGTAAAATTTGGTTATTTAAAAAAGAGTTATTAAAATAAGTGGGGGAAAACGAGCAGGTGAGTCACCTGATAGAAAGCAATTCGGAAATATTTAAGCAGATAGTTGGGTTAGTCTAAAGTCTTTTGTGTGCATCCACATCATACGCTGAGCCCAATCCATTTATCACACTTAGTTAAATGAAATGAAATGAAAATTTATTGCGTATGAAAGGTTTTAGATTGCAGTTACATATGCTTATACGTAAGTTTCACTTAACCCTACCTTTACAGGTGTACACGCAGTTAAAAAATAAAATCTAAAATAAAGACAGAATAAAATATGTTACTTACATGCTATGTTGGTATGGTGTATGTTATGTTATAGTTATAACTTTAATGTGTGACATATCTTCCTTTTATTAATAATATTGTATCTTTTATTCTAAGGGGCTGTTTCACCACCCATTGATTGATTTAATTTGACGGATAAATGTGATGCCGTCTCCGTCTATTCGAACAAAACAAACAGAGACGGCAATAAAATTAATAAATGCATGGTGACACAGGGGGTAAGTGTGTTAATAAAGACTTATTCTATTCTATTCAAATCACCTAAGTTCAGTACAAAGTCTACAACATCAAAGGTTTTTAAAAATATTGTGATGATTAAACTAATCCAACACATCTGCTAAAATATTCGAGATTAACTTTAAAATACTATATTTTTTAATTTTACTCATTTCAACACTGGTTGAATAAATTGTAATTTAAAAACATTTCGCTCTGAACTTACAACTGTACAAAACTGCATTAATATTAAATGTCCAGACGGGCACGCCCCAGTGATTAATTATTTTAGATGAACTTTATGTATACCTACTCCTATTCCGTGTAGGTACATGGTTTTTGACGTATTGCTTAGCGTACAGTCCGAGCCATGTTGCAAAGAAAACCGACCAAGGCTGAGTTGTAGTCGCGCTCTGAAAGTAAAAGTGATTTAAAAAAAAGGATTTTTCGCGGACGCGTTTCTCAGAAATGTTTCATAATTTTAATAAAAGATAAACGTATGGTCAGTGAAATGGTTCTGTACGGGTTATGTTTCCTTTTGAAGCACGAAACCTTATTGAAAATTAATCTAGTTCTTGTATGCTTTAGTAAACTTTAAGTGATATACTTAATTAAACAAGTAGCGCACGTTCAAAATTAAAAAAAAAACTAGTTTTTTTGGATTAAAAAAGTATTTTATTATAACTGTGTCTTCGAATTGCCTACCTAATCTACTATTTATTTTCTTGTTCTGTGTCAAGATACTTTGTAATAATAGCATACCTACGTGGTCGACTGTACTACTTGGGTTCATAAATCAGCTCCCGCAACAAATAGGTGCGTGTTAACACCGCTCCCTCCACCAGGCGCCTCATAAACTAATGCCCAACTCTGTTTTACCTATACGGAAGAGAATTATGGTCTCTTAATTTCAATGTTCGGAATAAACAGCAGATTTTTCATTGCATATACCGGCTGTGGCCTGTAATACTAGCAAATAATTAAAACATAGATCATACCCGTCAAAATAAACAACATTAGTTCAGCGACTTTTAAAAATAATTAGTTTTTTAACTTTTATTATACTTACTTTAAAGTTTATTCGTAGAAGCAATGTAAAGTAAAATGCTTGATGTTTGTAGCGTGTTTCTCTTGTCTTGTGTTCTAGGATGGCGTACATTGATTGCAGTATTTAATTTGTATGAAAAAAAGTAAAATCTAATCTATTTAAAAATCGCTGAAGTAATGTTGTTCAGTTTGACGAGTACGATCTATGTTTTAATTACCCGGTATATGGGAGAAGCTCCTTTTTCTAAAACATTACCATATCTTACCCAACGCAGAGAAGCCCAAAAGGTGGGTTTTTGACCTGTGTAGTGTATGTCTGCTTATGGTGCAGGTGTCGTAGTTCCCGCGGGATAGTGAAAATCGGATTCCACACGGACGGAGTCGCGGGTAACGGCTAGTCTATACATATATTTTAGAATTGATAGGTATCCTGGCTTGGTTATCTCCGGAAGCGACTGCGGCCGGAAGCTTTATGCGCCGGCGCTGCTCCGTGTGAGATGCTTGAGTGACGATGAGATAACGAAGGATATATCTAGGCATAAGATTAGATATAGGATATAAGGAATATGAATGCACGGCGACTTTAGTCAATCTCGTACAGCATGTTCGTATGGTCAACATGACTGTAACCATAAAACAAATAATACACGTAAGATGATTAGGTACAGATGTTATCGTTTGTATTTTCTTTCACAATTGACAAGATTTCATTTTTTTAACATCTGTTAATTACTACAGGAATCGAAAGAGTTTTGCCTCCTGAACATGGGAAAATATTTATTATAATTGATTTCTCCATATTAAAAAAATACAAAAAATTTAAAAAATATGTCTGAATTTGCCAACACTACAACAGAATAGATATGTTTCCTTTGCCTTTATCACCAGAAAAAGGAGCTGTCATAATTTTGATATTGTCTCTATGCAACGTCTGCGTCAGATTTACGTGATCTTTTTTTTAAGAGACTAGACAAAAGTAATGGATCTATTGTGTCGTAGTTTTGGAGTTATGCCCTTTTAGAATAAGCACATCTTAAAAAAAATGTAATAAATTAATTAATAGTTGTAGCGAAATTTTAAAAATATTAGTTTTTCTCTTTCCAAACAGAATACAGAGAACGAATCAAATTATAGTCTTAGAAATATGAAATCTTGTCAATTAATGTCGTCTTTTCCAGTCTTCATATATTTTCGTAGATTAAGTTACGGTAGCGAAATCAAATTCAAATAATTTATTTGCATAAACAAGTATAAATTGGAAATGTAATTCGTTTGGATTATTTTTGTAATAGCCCATTTTTTCAGTTAACTTCGTTGCACACTGATCTGGGAAAATAAATAGACTAGGCTTATAATAGGTTTACACATTGATCCTACGAGTGCATTTTCCCAAAAAGTGCACTTTTGCAAAACGTATATTCTCCCGAAATAAACACTTTATGTACAAATACGGCTCCTTTGTAAAAGTGTGCCTTCTGAGAAACTACCATTTTGAGACAGTGCAACCTTTAGGAAAATGTACCCACTGTGATGGTGGATTTTCCACCGGCGAGGCGAGTCGAGACGAGGCGAGGCGAGACGGGAATTGAAATTCGTATGCATGCTTCTCGCGGCGGCGCCGCAATACAAACTATTCTCGTCTCGCCTCGCCGGTGAAAACCTTCTGTCAAACTGATCCTCTAAAGAAGTGCCTCTTTAAAGTGCACATTTCGGGAAAGTGGGTTTCAAATGCCTAAGCCAATCCTACAACTGGAATACATACACTGACGTCCGTAACAACCGGCACAACATGCAACTGTTTATTGACCGATCTTAACCCTCTCGCTGCAGCGGCACTGGATGAGCCACAGATATAGATTACACTAGATAACGCAAACACCTCAATCTGTATGAAAACCAACCGTGTCACTTTTTTATATCTACTGTGACGTCTCAAGAGCGAATTAGCGATGTGAATTTCCCGATGTCCGCCCAAAATCGATTCAAATGCGGCGCCCGCCCGCGCCGTGGGGCTCGAGTCAGTCGCTAGTCATGATTAGTCAGTTAGCGGTCAGTCTTTGTATGGGGCCAACCCCGACGTTTGGTCGGGGTTCGTACACGCGAAGTAGATGCATTTGCGTAATCTAGTGTAATCTATATCTGTGGGATGAGCAGTAAGTCTCGCGAGCGGGGCGCGAGCACGTCGCAGGCGCCGGCTGCTAGTTCCCGGCTCTGCAAACAACACAGGGGATAAATACAGTAGGTATGTTTACCGGGAAAATGTTAAAAAACTCTTTTTTACTGAAAAGATTGATGCAACTGTCAAGAGCAGACACTACAAATACTACTGTCTACCTGGACCCGGCTGGTCCTAGGTTCGATCCCCGGTCGGGACAGATATTTGTGCGCAATATTCGTATGTCTGTCGAAATATCAATATCATCATCATCATTATTTAAGAACCGGAACACGTCCACTACTAGGCCTTTCTCGAGCACCTTCACGACGATTAGGTGTTTTTTATACGATAGGGGGAAAATGAGCCACGGGTCACATGATGGAAAGCCATCGCCGCCGTCCAGCGAAACCCACAATGTAAGTTGAGTTACAATCAGCTTGATCTACCCGTAACCGATGGCTACCAGCTTATGCCGCACTTACATTCAGCCGAAGTGATCAGGTATGTGAGCTGGGAACTGGGCAGGACGAGTCAAAGTCAAAGTCAAAATATCTTTATTCAATTTACGCTAAAACAAGCACTTATGAATGTAAAAAAATCTACCACCGAGTGTGTAAACAGGATACTTCTCATGCCACTGCCATTGCCAAAGAGCGGATAAATCTGGCCGCCCTTGCGGGAGCAAACACCTCGCCTTCCAGTACACTTCAACACATCCCAGACAGCTGTTTTAAATCCACTATGCCCCGGGTTCGCATCTGCGCCGCTCGCACGCCGGGATCAGACGCACGCGCTAATCCAGCTCGGGATTACGACAGTTGCAGCGGAAATTAATAGATGGCGCTGTAATCAATGCAAAGACCCATCAATTATGCGATGCTTTTAGGATGCGGCGTTTGCAGTGTTGTCTTTGCTTACGAAATGAGTGTTAAGTTCTTAAGACGGCGTTGAAGTAATGTAGTGAGAATGGAAATTTATTGCAAAGGTACAACCTACCTCTAGGTATCCATAGCTTCAAAATTTTATGTACTAAATATTTTTGCCAAGTGCCTTGCCTACTACTAATTTACATAAGTAGGTAGGTACCTAATGTACCTACTTGTACCAAGGTCAACCACAGTCAATGATTCATAATGTAAATAAAAGAGCAGATTAAGGGGCTATTTCGTCATCCATTGATTGTCGGATAAATTTAATAAATCGATGGTGAAGCAGGGGGTAAACCAGTTATTACAGTTTCCTAGGTACTGATATTACAATACAATACAATACAAAGACTCTTTATTGTACACCAGACATAGTAAGCGATACAGAAAACAAATTATTAAAATTACAAGGTAAGCGATAGGCGGCCTTATCGCTTAAGAGCTATTGAGCTAGAGATATTGATCGCGATTCGCATATTGTCAGTAAATTCTAAAACATCATGCTCCACTTCAGTATTTTTTGCGATACCTACCTAGTTACATACCTTACGCTTCAATAAATGTGACATAATTTAAGTGAATTGTGTCGAATACCATGAACATTATGATTAATGTAAATATAATAAAAATAGTTATAATTATAATGAAAATAATAATCCATACCATTCTGTACTATTAAATAGAAAACAAGCTGATACACAATTTCAGAATCACAGTGTAAGCATCGGTGGTTCAGTGGTAGAATGCTCGCCTGCCACGCGGGCGGCCCGGGTTCGATTCCCGGCCGATGCAATCTTTTTAATGTTATTTTTTGTTTTTTTTAATGAACTTCACGATGTATTTTTGGGAATTACCACGGAAATTTTTAGTGCATTCCGGAAATTTGGTAGAATTTTGATAGTTGGAAGTCCAGAATTATCTTAAAATTATCATGGGATCGGTACGTGTAGAATCAAAAAACCAAACATACAAATGAAATAATAATTCTTATAGTCATTTCACATCACATACGTTTCATTCAATCCAAACAGGTTTCCTTGGACTACTTATAGATCTACGAACACGGCTCCACTCACGCGCGAGCGCCTGGCCGCGCGAAATAGCAAAGTTCATCCAGTTAGACAAATATTGCTCAGCTACTACACTAAATTGGCGATTCTCAATTGTGCATTGGATTTTATCTTGCGCCTTGATGCGAGAAACGTCGATCGCATTATGATTTTCCAGAGGATAGTTTTATGGAGAAATTTATAGGTAAATTTTTGCCAAGTTTCGTCAGCTGAATGATTTCGTACTTTACTGAATTGGATTTATAAGAAATGAAAATTAATTTTATTTTACAATAAAAGCTAAGATCTACTCGTGACCACGGCAACTGTAACGTTGCCGAAACGACGAGGTAAATATTACTTGTGTAATAATAGCGTGATAAGTCCCGTTTGTGGTATTTTGACTATGAGTGAGAATCACGAAAGTTTAAAACGTTATAAAAGCTATGATGTTTTCTAGTGGAATCTGACAGTACCTATTAAATACCACTCTTTTAGAAACAGCTCAAAGATAGTTATATACTGTGTTGATAATATGCTGTAATATACATGTCATGTTTATAGATATATATTGTCCGACACAATGTAAATTGTTATGGAAATAAATATACTGAATACTGAATATATACTGAATAAACATATATACAGGTAGGTATTGAAATATGTAGCTAACTAGGTAGTCTCAGTTAAGTTGCGTCTATAGGAATACAAAATAGCTAATACAAAAGCTGTAAATTGTAAATTCTCTGGTCTCCGCGATACAGGCCCAGAGTCTAGTGCGGAGTCCGCCGATGAATCTAAATTGTAACCTTGTTATATTTCAAATAAATTCTTTCTTTCTTTCTTCTTTCTAATAGCAAGTACATGTTTTCGTTATTTTATTTGTCACATGTACTTATAATATTATGCTAAGCACCTATCAACCTCCATCCGCATGCCAATAGCAATGTACCATCATCCAAATATGTGGTCTACCACCCTAAAGTTGATAATCGTTTGCATATCATAAAACAATAATGCCAAAAAGACATGTCTGTCAACTTGAAAGTTCGACTTTAGCGACAATTTCGTTTGATAGGAACTTGTTTAAAAATTGATAGACCACTTATTTGGCTGATGGTACCTACCCAGTAGCAGCTACTTATGCTATACCAACAAGTAAATACCCATTATGTAAAGGACACTTACAACAGAACTATCCTGCCATTTCATCAATATTATTAAGTAAATCTCCAATATATTGCCATTAGCAAGCCGCAATCCCTTCGTTATTCTAAAGCACAGAGCTCCGACACGTCTTCCGAAGAGGGTTTAATTAAAAATATGTCAGCCACCCCAAGGGGCTTAGGGTGAAGGTATTAGAGAATGTTGTCGCACGGTGAGCGGTGAGCCTTTAGGAAATTAGGTGCAACGTGCTTTTGCACTGTAACTTTCAACCCGTGGGTGCAATGCGGAATTAATTGGAAGATTTTATATTGCAGTCTGGTTTTTAAATTCCTGCGCAAAAAGAAGGGTGTTGCCTATAAGTTTGAAGCCAATATTAGTTTGTATGTCTGTTTGTGGCATTTTAGCTCGCAAACGGATGTATCGATTTCCATGCAGTTTTTACGTGAAAGCACAGAATAAGTAATAGTACCTACAGTGAAAGCGAGTTTCGCTTGCAGTGTTTTTTAGATGTTTAATTAGAATCGGTTCAGCCGTTTTTGAGATATTGAACTTTAAAACGACAATGTTGGGGGTTCTTAACTTTTTAAGTTGTTTAGTTAATTGCAGAGAACCTTATGTACTATAAGTATTGTATATTGGTACATACTGGGTAATGGCCTTTCCTGTAAAAGTATTTCTAAAAAGAGAGAAGAGCTTCGCATTAAGCAGCGTCTGTATGAGTATTCAGTATTTATTTCCTTAACATACCTTTTCCTTACATTGTGTCGGACAATATAATAATCTACACACATGACATGTTTACTTAATTTATGATTAATTATTAATTACCTGTGAATTCACTGACCGCTAGCCCTTCTTCAAAAGAAAATCTCTGAGGCGGTGCATTTGAAAATGCTTAAATTATAAGGTTTTTATGTAGGCTATTGTACAAATTTTTAGTTTGGTTTCTTGTGCTATGTTGAACTACTCTGAGGGTGGAGGCGATGGATTTTTCTAAGTGTTTTCTGCGTGTGGTTTGTCTAGAGATTCTCTCTTCACATTTAGCAGAATGTATGAGACAAGGTGCCGCCAGGATATTTAATTTTATAAAATGTTCCCTGCAGGGCTGCCACGATGAGATGCGCACCATTGTTTCTAATAGCTCGTTTTTGTATAGTAAATGATTTTCGGATGTTGTATGCATACTTTGATGATCTGCAGCAGCAGGGCTACTACGAAATTCAAAAATCGAAGTTCATTATTTAATACGAATACTAAAGTTTTTGGAGCATGTCTCGAGGCGAAATGATGAATAGGTAGAGAAATTGTCGTTCAGGAGTGGAGGGCACTAGGCCACGTGTGAGATCACCCATGAGACAGACTGCCTGGATCGGCGAATTAAACTGTCTATATTCTCAGCGAATAGACTAAGTATACCTAAGTTGTCAAATATAATTTCGCCTTCAATCCTAGCCTATATAAGCCCCACTGCTGGGCACAGACCTCCTCTCAGAACAAGAAAGCTTGGGCCATAGTTCCCACGCGGGCCCACTGCGGATTGGGAACTTCACACGCACCATTGAATTGCTTCGCAGGTTTGTGCAGGTTTCCTCACGACGTTTTCCTTCACCGCAAAGCTCGTGGTAAATTTCAAATGTAACTCCGCACATGAATTTTGAAAAACTCAGAGGTGCGAGCCGGGGCTTGAACCCACGACCCTCTGCTTGAGAGGCGATAGGTCAAACCACTAGGCCACCACGGCTTTTAAAATGATAAAAAGTCAACTTCAGGCAATATTATCATATCGTTAAAATCTACGATTTGTTTAGCAATGCAAATGTTACAAACGGCATATCTATTGACACGTAAAGCCAGCGACAGCGCCCTACCATTTCAAAAGCATGCATAAGCATACCAGCATGTAGTAGAGTAATTTGACACGTTTTATACGATTCTAATGACGTCTAAATAAATGCAGTGAGTGTCCCCTGCATTTAGTGGGCCATTAAAGGCCATACAGCGCTTGCAGTGCCCTTTGCCGTGGGGGGTCGATTATGAAGTGTAAAAACTAAATTGGACATAAAAATAACCCCTCGCTATCGAATGTGTCGTAAAAGTTAACGAGTGGAAAATGACACGAGTTGACTTGTTTAATTGTTGTACATCGTTGTAGACCAACGATGTTGTAGACTGAAGATTAGTAGTGAAATGTTTAGGGTATTCTTGACTTCCTTTAAGTCACCTACTATGTGGTGTTCAGTAATAAAGTTTACTACTTATATAGGTACCCACTGTCATGGCTCAGCGATTAAAAGAGAACCTTGGCGTCCTTCGTCAAAGAACGCCACTCTGCTCTGCACTAGGCCACGCCTCGTGTGCGTTTCCTTCGGCACTTTCTACCCGGTACAGTGAAACTGTGGAATCAACTTCCGTCAGCAGTGTTTCCGGACAACTTTGACCTCGGGGCTTTCAAGAAAGGGCTTATACTTTCTAAAGGCTGAGAACGGACCAATGACTCTCTTTGAGTAGTTGGTACTCATGTAAGGTGGTGATAATTACCCATCAGCACCCTCTTGCTCTTTTGCCTCCCTCTCACAATAAAAAGAAAGAAAGAATAGAAATTCTGGACCTGGACCATCCACCGGTATCTAGGCAGTCCGATTGGACGTCTTCCACCTGGCTGGCTGTGTACGTCCATTTCACAGCTTGATCCTATCCATCCTCTCAACATGGCCAAGCCGGGACAACCTTGCGGTCCTGAATTCACCGATGAAGTGTTATTGTATTTTATCGCCTTTGTTACTGTTATACCTTGTCCAGTCCAGACGGAGCGTTTTGCGCTCGAGGGCACTCGCACGTTTATACATTCGGGCGTTCCCGAGGTACTAGAGCTACATACACCCCCTCCCCCCCAGATGCTCACACGCGCTTCCATAGAGAGTATTTGGACGGAGTGTATGTAGCTCTAGTACAGTCACCAGCACCAATATCTGACACAACAAGCGTGCATAAATATCTGATAAGACCCTATTTCCAGGGCCGGAAGGACGTGTCAGATATTTTTGCACGCTCCGCTGTGGCAGATATTAATGCTGGTGACTGTACGTCGGGAACGCGCGGATGTCTATGCGCGAGTGCCCTCGCGCGCATAACGTTCTGTCTGGACAGCAGGGCTACTACGAAACTCGAAACTCGAAGTTCGTATCGTACCGTCCCTCTCGCTCTCGTATTAAATAGTAGATATAAGTGTCAGAGGGACCGCACGACACGAACTTCGAGTTTTGAGTTTCGTAGTAGCCCTGCAGGATCTTACATTGATATCTCCAAATCCCCGTTCGAGTTACTGGTGGTTGTAAATTAGTTCGATTGACGACAATCAACAGTCCATCGAGTCAGATTGCAGCCACGCTCCACTCACGGGGCAGGGGCATAAAACTTTTATTCACCCATAAAACTAAGCAGTCGTGCTTGCTTGCAGCAAATTGATTTAGTGCGTGCACGCACGATAGCTGGCTGTCGGTTAGGATAAGTGTAATTTAACAACCCTTTTTAAATTTGATTTTAAACACCCACGGACTCGTATACACTCACGACGAAATGTACTTTAAACACACCTACAGTCAAACATGCTTTTCACATGTGTCTGTAGGTGGCATAATATTTGAAAGTCATAAGTAATGCTTGTTTCTTATTGTTGTTAGTCAAAAATTTAACACGAGCTTTACAATTAATGATAACATCGTGAAGAAACCTATATAAATCAATGAAGCAATTACTACGGCCCAAGCTCTTTCATTCTGAGAGGAGGCCTGTGCCCGGCAGTGGGACGTATTATGGCCTGGGATGATTGACATTTAGACGGTTGGCGGTCCTCTACTGTGCGTTTTTCCAGAAATTTCCTGCCTCGCACAGCAAAACTCTGGAATGAACTATCGCCTGCGGTATTCCCGGACTGATATGACCTTCAAGTTTTCAAGAAAAGAGCGTACTCCTACCTTAAAGGCCCGCAACGCACTTGTGACTCTTCCGGCGTTGCAGGTGTCCATGGGCGACGGTAATCGCTTACCATCAGGCGATCCGCCTGCTCGTTTGCCCCCTATACCATAAAAAAAAAATTGAGTGTGAGTTTATTTTCTCCTCTTTCTGCGCCTGTATGTGGCGTGTATGTGGTGTGGTAGTATTAATTTTTAGACCAGAGAGCCGCTTTTTTCACAACACGACTTTAGACGTACGTTTGTACTTACCTAGTATATAAAGCCGATCCGAGACTTGCAAGAAAAATCGTGCAAGTTGTATTACATTGCGAGGCCGTAAGGCCAACGAGTTTATAATGGGCAATCGAGCGCCGCAATGTAATGCAACTTGCACGATTTTTCTTGCAAATATAAACTCGGCTTAAAGTACGGTCAATTCATGAGCCACCATAGAAACATTTCACTGTAAACGTCATAGTGATATCGCTTTAATTAACAAGGAAAATCGTAATGACTTTTTCTTTGAAAAGGTTCCATGGTGACTCATAAATTAAAATCCTTGACCGTACATACTTTTAAAAATATCCAAGAATGTCGTCACCCTCGTAAAACCTAGAAGTCGAGCAGATTTGTTGACTTTTTGCCAAAGTCATAAATGGCGAATGGGCAGTCCGGGCACCCGATACCTTCCGAAAGCCGTTTGTTTGAGAGCATCCGCGATCGATAAAAATCTGTTTACTATGCACTTACAATAAAATATTGATATCGTATAGTAAAGAATAGACGACCATGTATAATTTAATTGGCACGTTATAAAAAATCTGCCAAGTGGTTACAAAACTAGGAATCGTATTAACTACGAGTAAAATATGTACAAGATTACCATTAAAATGTCAAATTCAAAACGTCATCAACAAATTAAAATGCTTTTTCTAACAAAAGGTCTTTCGGTCGACGGCTAATCGTTTCATCCTTCAAATTCAAGTTAGAGTCTACTTACATACGTTGAAATTTAAGTAGCCTCTATTAAGTAAGTAATTTACGGCTACATTCCGTAGGAAACCTATCTAATATAATTTTCAATTAACGAATGGATTAACCATGGATACGTCATGAATTAACCCATAGTACCTATAATACTGCTTTTCACAACACACCAGCGTCTACGTCGTCTCAGTGTATCTGCAACGCCGCCCGCCCTAACTTTGATCGCTACAGGCGTTGGGCGCTCACTCGCTCGCTAGCGACCGCGGCGACCGCCCGCCCTCGCGCCGCGACGACTCGGCTACGATCACGACACGACATGACTTCGAGTGAGTGACTGTGAATGACGGAAACTCTAAAAACTAGATTGTAATTTTATCTTTACAAACTTTTTCGTAGTATTTTTTAAATAATCTATGTAGATAAGGTAGTAGATGTGTTTAATAATAATCATAAAATAACGGTTAAAAATATCGATCAATTTAAACAATCGTTAAGCAGTTAACCCGGTGTTAAACAATACAAACAAACGTGGTGTCGACGGACTTATGAAGCGACAGGGCTGTTTGAAACTGTACTTTGATTGTTGGAAATAAGGTCGATGCTTGGTTGTTGGGAGGCGGAAGGGAGTAAATATTTACGGAGCCGGAGGTGAGGGAATGTACGCGCCGACTCAGGTGAGCTTCCGATACTTGCTGTGCATTTTGTTATTAGACTTAAGAGATCCCGGTCTCATTTGAAAACTAGGCAACAGAAATAGATGAAATTTTGTAAGTATGGAACTAGACGTAATTATGTATGCCTGTGGTTTTCAGATTTTCATATAAATGTGTAATATCAGAATTACAGGAGCTCAAAAGTCGTCAAAAAAAAAGATGTCAACTTTGCACGAGAATTACAGACTACCTAATAAAGCATTTTTACAAAAATCGTAAAAAAAACAGGCATAGAAAATATAATGAATATCTTGATCGTAAAATATCATTCATTTCTGTGGTATACTTCTCGTATAATATGAGGACAACGAAACCCTAAATTCAACCGCCCAAATCTTGAAAAGCCTACAGATATCTCGATATAAATTACGGACGTCGTTGCGGAAGGCATGGGGGGGGGACGGCTGCGAGCGCTTATGTCACGAGCGATAAAGACAGCAATATTCAGTTGGCTAAAACGGAGCTTTGAGGTACAGTCACCTGCATAAATATCTGCCACTGTTTACCGTGCAAAAAATTCTGACACGTCCTTCTGGCCCTAGAAATAAAGTCGTATGAGATATTTATGCACGCCTTGTTGGGACATATTGTTGCTGGTGAACCATAAAAATGAGTTATGTTTGTACTTACTTCAGAAACAATGATTTTATGAGTAAAAATACGTCATTATGTTCAGAAATTAATAATAATAATAATAGTATTTTATGCAACTGTATCGTAATAGGGGTCCTTAAAACACGAGTGTGGGTTTATGAAACGAAGCGTAGCCGAGTTTAATAATAGGGTCACATGAGTGTTTTAAGGCCTAATTACGTACAGTTGCATACAATATTTTATCTATATCCACATATAAAATCCTCTATCATGTGTTCAAGAACCATTGAGAATGACCTGCATTAACGAGAACTAGGTAGTTGGTTTCTCTGTCTGTATGTCTGTGGCATCGTAGCTGCCAAACGGAAGGACCGATTTCGATGTGGTTTTTTTTACGTGAAGGCGATGTTTTATTAAAATCATAATGAAGAATGAGATGAGAGGGCTTGGGTCGTTCTCACACGGACTCAGTGCGGATTAAGAACTTCACATACACCATATTGTATGGCTTCGTAGGTGTGTGCCGGTTCATGTTTTCCTTCACCGTAAATTTCATGGTAAATTTCTCACATAAACTCCGCAAAACTCTTTGGTGCGAGCCCGGGTTCGAATCTACGACTCTCTGCTCGAAAGGTTCCCGCTCTACTAGGCCACCACGACCTATATTCTATCCGTATATTTAGGTATAGGTGAAATTTCATATAAATTAAAATACTTAAGATGAAGTTGAAGGTATAAGCCAAAATATATATTTTTTGTTTAAATAATAAAGTCTAGGTAACACAAAAAGTACATTTTGCAATTTATACATATAAGATAAAATCTCACCTAAGCCATAATATACATTCATTCATGGAACAAAAACATCGATAAAAACCACTAGGCGTTACATCATGAATACATATTTATAAACAGAAAATCTTAACCCAACTTTCGCTATTAAATTCAGTTCGTGTAAGCAAAAATCGAATATTGAAATTTCAGCCCACATAATACAGTGTAGTGGAGCGGCCGGCATTGCTATGCGTCCCTCGTCCGCGCCGCCATTCGGTCTTCCGCTCACTTGTTCATTCTTTCATTCATGAGTGAAGGCACTCGGACGGCACTAGCTGCTTTGTTTGTTGGTTTTTCTTTTTGCTGGTCTTTTGGCGACGCGTGCTAAATAAAAGACGTGGAAAAAACATTTTAGGCGGGGAATAATGCAGCTTTAAAAATATGAAAAAATCCTTTTATGGTAACAGTTAAAATAATGATAATAGTCTGTCTCTGTATGATTGTTTTTTTTTGAGTCTTTTTTTTATTTCAACTCCAAATTTGTTACTTTTACGGGTATCCCGTGAAACCATATCGAAAATACAAACTGAGACATGGATGAACGGAAAAACCAGAAAAAGAGACCAGCACTGGGAATCGAACCCAGGTCCTCAGCAATCCGTGCTGCGTGCTATAACCCCTACACCACTGCTGGACAGGAATCTAGACACGAATTTTTTCTATGCATACATATCTCAGGTACAGTCACGTCTAAAAATATGTATACAAAAACAAGGTTGCATAAATATGTAGTCATACATTGTATCAAAAATATTTATCTATTACTGACACCAAAAATTGTATTCATTAAACTTTTTCAGTATTATGTAATCACAAAATGCTTCAGAAAGTTGCATACTTAAATAAATTCCATTTAAATGTATCCACCTCGTAGGCAAAAATAAGTATACATGAATGGGTTCCATATACATATAACCACACCAATTTGGCAAATATTTTGTATACGCCGTTTGATTCATAAATATGTAAACACGATTTGATATTTTGATTCGTTTTTAAAGAATTACTGTTTTGTTAAGATTACATGTCTGTCTCTTTCGTAACCTGCATGCGGGCAGGGACATACATACTACGAATCCATACTCCATTAAAAATATTATATTACTGGGTGACCCGTTC